>NW_026852691.1:0-100302 GCF_026571515.1 Ruditapes philippinarum | reverse complement strand
AATGAAATCATCCATGTTCAACAGTCAGGCAGTTAAAAAATTCCAATTCATTTCCGTAAAAGCCAAAAAATCTATAGTGGGTCCGAGACCCAAAACAACATTTTTCATCCTCCGGCAAAAAATACCTGCAAATATACGGTCTACAAAACTCTGTCACTGCTTTAGCAACTCCTATGCATGCAAAATATCACAAAGAAATAGGTGCTTGGCCTTGTAGATTTTTTGCTATTGCTGAAAGTTTGTACCCCCCTGTAAAATTACTTGTTTTCACCGAGCATGCTGTTTAAAAGCAATGTTTACAAACAATGGCGACCTTGACATCAATAATTATCAGCATGTGATTTCTAATCATGTTTTCGAATTTGCCAATGATCATATTACATGTCACAAAAACAAATTTCATGCTAAAAATGCATTTTAAAGACAACCAGTCATTTAAATCCACAATAGTCACTATATCCATGAAATCCTCCCTGGCCATTCGAAGCTGCGGCTTCATTTAGTGTGGTGTGCTGCCTTAATGGGAGGTCGGTGGTTCTACTCAGGTGCCTGATTATACCTGAAATAATGCACGAATGGACAATTGAGCACTTGTCACTGCGATTTTCAATCAAACAAAAACATAAACAACTTTTATATTTCGGCTTTAAATTGTGATGTAACTAAATATTTGAATTACCAAGACCATCTAAGTAAAATTTTATCGATATAAAGCTGAAATGAATTATTTAAAAACATCTTAATTTTACTTCGATTTTTGTCAAACTTTTTTTAAGTAAAAGACCCCCATTTGGAAAATTTAGATTATTTTGTTTTTACAAAGGCAAAGAACTAAACTTTTTTATCATGTCATTACATTGATTTCTGTTGATAAAGTGCATGCCTGATAAACCTAGCTTTATCAGTCACCCCAAGCTTTATCAGACACCTCATCAATACACAATTTGACCTTGACGGAACTACTTTGTTCGGGTCATTTCCGGTCTACTGTTTACATTGGATACTACAAATACTACATATTTTGATACGATGAAAATAAAACATTTTAAAAACACACAAAAAAGTTACTGTTTTATTTTTATTTTGTTGTATTGCTTCACACTTATTAATAAATAAAAAAAAGAAATAAAAATTGTTTAGTCCTTTTTTTAAAAATAAATAAAATAATAATAATAAGGAGATAATTTATCAGCTTGTCTTCTGCTATTCTTATAAAATCCAAGATCTGTGCAGTTCAGTCATTTAAAAATGTCTGATTATTTGAGTCAAACCACATTTGACTTAATTTGGGATCAGCTTAAATCACAACATGTTGAAGAAATTGATCCAGATGATTTCCTGAATAAATACAGTCTGGAAATAACTGATTTTGATGATGAAATGGAACCAACACCACCACCTAGCCTTGTTGAAACCAGTCTTTCTGAGAGTGCTCCTTTGTCGTCCATCTCTGTTGCTGCAAACCAACTTGAATTGCCAACTCCAACTGAACAACCTCCTGAAACATCAGAATTTTTAAATTTATCTTCAGGTGATGTTAGTAAGTTCATTGAAGAGCAAGACAACAAAAATACCATAAGAATAACTTTAACTGACATAAATAAGTTCAGAAGATTTCTGGAAACAAAAGGTGAAAAAAGAGAGATACATGAGATTACTATTGACCATCTTGACTCATATTTAGCAAACTTTATTTTGTCTATAAAGAAAGCAGATGGCACCGAATATGAACCGAGTTCTTTACGTAACATTATCAGTAGTATTGACCGAAAGCTGCAGAGAAATAAATATCCATTTCTCATAATGACAGGAAATGGCCCACAAACAAAAACGTCTAAACAAGATGGGAAAAGGCAATAAACCACGAGTTGCATCGTCACTCTCGGACAAAGAAGTTGATCAAATGTATATGAAAGGTGTACTTCGTGCCATGACACCAACAGCATTACTCAACACTGTTTGGTGGAACAATTGCCTTCATTTTGGAATTAGAGGGACAACAGAGCAATATGTATACCACGAGTTGCATCGTCACTCTCGGACAAAGAAGTTGATCGAATGTATATGAAAGGTGTACTTGGTGCCATGACACCAACAGCATTACTCAACACTGTTTGGTGGAACAATTGCCTTTATTTTGGAATTAGAGGGACAACAGAGCAATATAATCTCAGGTAGAATGCTTGTTTAATTATCAATATTACTTTATAATATTAAAATAAAAAAAAACACTTTGGCCACCTGCTTTATTTATATAATTCAGGTGAATTTTCATAATTAAAATTATTGATTTTTAAAATACCGTATTATCTCTATTTAACACCCCGGGGTTTTTTTTACAAAAGGCACTAATTGGAAATAAACCAAAGGAAATATCATTTTACCAATGTTGAAGTGAAATATTTTAAAAATATTATTAATATGCTAAAACAATGGCGAAAATGTATGTGATGTAAGGAAAGTCAGTCCCCGAATGTATTCAACTCCAGGTGATGATAGGGACCCTATTGAAATCTACAAAAGATGCGCTGAAAAGCGTCCAGCAGCATGCCTTTCTGATGAATCTCCATTTTATATTGCACCAAGAACAATCCCTATCAACAGTGAACCTAATGGTCAATTCCAGTGGTTTCTCAACCAGAAAGTTGGCGTGAAGAAACTTGGAGGCGTTCTAAAAAAATGGCTAAAGATGCGAGTTAAACCCGGATAAGAATATCACAAAATCACTCTGCAAGAAAGCATCTCGTCCAAAAGTTGAGAAATTCCAATATTGCACCCACAGATATTATGTCAATAAGTCGGCACAAAAATGTTCAATCTATTATAAATTATAGTGAAATTTCAGAAGAAAGGCAAATTGAGTGCTCTAACCTTTTGGCATCAGTCCGCAATTCATCCACTGGACCATCAGCTACAGTTACACGGTCAGATTCTCCATCGCCTGTTACAGATCAAACTGGCACTGTTTCAAATAAGTCATTAGAGTCCATTTCCATATCTCATTCTGCAGTTTCAACGGAGTCACATGACCAAGTGAATCCTGGCCAAATCAGTTACCCCTCCCACTCATCACAGCAGATTGCTTTATCCAGCAACAGCTTAAATTCCATATTTTATGGCGCAGTATTGCATGTCAACAACCTGAATGCTTATTCAAGTCGGTGAATTCACTTTAAAAAATATAAACACTTGACAATGAACTGGTAAACTTAAAATTTCCATTTTCCGTGAAATCAGCTGTTCAACACTGTTCAACGACATTTTCAAATCTTGTTTACTTTGTGTTTTCTTATATCCTGTTCATTAATGTAACACTGATATGTCTCATGAAACGCTTCATATTGAAAAACACATAATCTTATTTTGTGAAATGATTAATCCATTTAACCCAGACATTATATCCAATTTTCATCTATCGATTACGCTCGTTCAACGTTCGTCCATACGTCGGTAAATTCAAGATGGCGACATGAAACCAAAATATCAAAAATATGCGAAATTTGCGAAATGAAATAAAAAGAACTGAATATTTTTTCCTAATACTGGGTTGGAAATATTTCACTGATAAACTTTGAATCGAATAGAAATTTTGAATATGAACGCGTCACTTACAATTAACTAAAACATTCGGGACTATTTCTTTTTTATTTGACATTTCACATATCATTGCGCGCCGTCTGAACATGAGGGGTGCTGGATAGGGTTTTGCTTCAATTAAGAAATTAAAAAAAATCAAACAACAATTAAAATTGAAAACATGATAAATAGAATACCAAACAAGTGTCTAATATTATAAAATTTATCAGGCTCGGCACGAAAACAAATGAAGAGCTCGGCAGAGCCTCGCCCTTCTTTTTTTTTTTCATAGCCTTGCCTGGTAAATTTTATAATATCAGACACTAGCATGGTATTCTCTATCACTTACGCAGATAATGTTCTTAAACTTCTATTTATTTTTGTCTGTTGTAAGGGCATTTGTCTTTCAAAATGATACTATTAAGTTTTCTTAGATTGTTAAACAATGTCTTTAGCTATCAAAAGAAGCGGAAAATGCCGAGACAACCCACTTCGGCAATAGGAAATAACACCTGTTTTTGACTTTGCTATATAGATACTTGAAAACAATACTATCCTTTGGAATGTCTGCGTTGAACGCAAAATCTTAATAATGGTTTTATGTATAAACCATTCTTGCTTAGTAATTACCGTCTGTGTGTCGTTAATTTAAACGTATATTACCTCAATTGTAAAAACTTGTGTTTTATCCTCATCGACATTGATGGAACTTTGGTATTGTATTGTACTTGTATTGTAACAACTATAAATTAAACAACTATATATTACGAAAGTCTAAAAAGAAATCGAATTACACGCACATTATGACCGTTATGCAAAATTGGATATTATTACACCTGGCATAATTTATTTACTATATAACGTTATGTGACGTCAGCGAGTATATTTAATGAAACATTATAATATTACCAAAACGACCTTTGTTCGCATTCCGGGATATGGTTTTAGGTATTAGTCATTTAAGTTGCCATGAAATAATTATCTTGAATATTTATATGTTTAGTATAGTAAAATAAATATCACTAACTCGTCTCGATTGAAGACCCTTAGCAGGATGTAATATTTATACACTATATATAAGTTTTTATACAAAGAGACAGAGTATTTAAAAATCAACAATTGCAATGAACGGAAGTTAGGGGGCTTTTAGTGAATACAACTTTGAACGACAGATTTGTTCATAGCTTTCTCTTTATAAATACTTTATGCAGGTTGTTCGATTATTTTTTGACATAAGTTTATTCCATTCAAGTGGAGATAAGATAACTAAACTTAAATGATTACGTTTCATGCTGATACCATAAAAATAGTTGCGGAAAATTAAAATGCTGACAGGAATGATATTATGTCTTAAAGGGGCAATTGAGTATGCAGCCCAAAAAGAATGTTATCAAATATTCAAATTCACCTAGATTGTTCATGTTATGAAACAAAAACATTACAGAACAACAAAATCTTATAAATGTAAAGAAATTTTCTAAATGAAACCAGGAATTAATTTCAAATATACTCATGTAAGAATGATGATTACAAATAACATGAATAAGACAAATGTAAGCATATGTAACAAGTTCTGTTGTTAAACATGTATATTACACTCAGAACTTAACATTTTAAATTATTTATTAAATGAATTATTATACCAGGTAACCTTTATTTAATTCTAAAACAAAACAATACATTTAATAAGTATAATAAAACCATACTATTTTCTTTTGTCAAATAAACTTTCTTATAAGTATACGTATATGGTATGAGGAAAATTAATAGTAATTATTACCATTGTATGATTTATTCAACATTATTACATGTGTTTTATTAGTACGTTATATCATATTTTTTTTATTTCATTAGACAATAAAGTTTAACATAATTAAGAATAATCCTTCAGGGCTCGATTTAAGGCATAATTGTCAATTGCCTAAAAGGAGTACTGTAGCTTAATATGCCAACTTAAAATGATATAGTACTGCTAGTATTTCTTTTAAGGTATAATACTTTTAATGAAAGACAAAGGACATATGTCACTTTTGAAAATATATAAAGAATACAACGAAATAAACATACATAATGTTTCATGCTGCAAATATGTCCATAGATTATATTGGGCAATGTCCTGGAGCAATAAAAATATCAGCATGTTACGTTGAGTATGATACATTTGTTTTCAATTTCATTAGATTAGATTAGATTAGATTAGATTAGATTAGATTGATTTCAATAGTTTATTAAGAGATATTATTAATATTTACTACCACCTTGAACACTTTATTAGTTATTGCAGTTGGAATTATTTTTCCATTTAACGCTATAAGAGACATCATTTTCGAAGAATCATTATACACCGTTTCATACGTAGCTATTGTTCAAAGCAAAGCCGAAAACTATAATATGTAGGCCTAAAAAGGGTTGGGACAAGTGGTAAAATACAAGACTTAGTGTATTTCCATTTAGTAACCGATCAGGATTTCTTTAAAAGTAAAAAGAAAAATATTTATGTATAGATCAATAAGTCGGAAAGGTATGAATTAGCAATCATTCAAAGTTACAAAATGGATCATGACATGATTGGTGAATACAGATTTTCAATATTTTATAATTTTGACCTTCTGAAGGAATTAAAGCTGAAATACTCTAATTGTCACTAATGCATGTACATTGATATTTAGGTAATGTAAATGGGAGAACCCATCAGTTTTAAAAAGCTTTTTCTTTCATATCAAAACAAATAGCATCGAAACTTAAGAAACAATCAGTGAATGGGAAAGCATTATTCAAACAACTTGAATGCAACATATATTTATTGCTACTCTAGATAGAATACTACATTATATAGATACTTAAAAAACAAACAAAAGACATTTAAAATACTTAAGATAACAGTTATTACTGTAATGTGATATATTCCATCACTATCTAATTCTTTAACGAGTATTTTGTTAAGGTCAGTGCACTTACGTTAGAAACAAAAACAGCAATAAAAAAATTGACTCACTTTTTAACTTTAACTATTATGACAATTAATTGTGTTCTGTCTCTTAATTTCAAATTTATCAATTCAAAAATAATGTTAAGACTATTATTTTAATATTGATGGTCTAAGAAGGCAAATAGATCGACGACAATATAGTTCATACACGGTAAAAAGAGGCGTTTGTTTCGTTCAGTTGAACCAAATATTTCCAAAAAGTTCAAAACAATGTATATGTTTGCAAAATTGTAACAATAGAAATAAGTGTACAAATAATCACGATAATCTGAAGGTGCAAAAACTTTGTCCGTTATTTTGCTAAGAACGGCTTATGTTCAATATTGAGTGCAATGACAATCTCGTAATGTCACCCGTTATTCAAAGATCAAATAAATTAGCTCTTACAAAATTGAATGTTCAAGTCAGAATATTTAGAAAACAAAGCAAATTTAGATTTTAGGAATGACATCTTAAAAGTAAAATCCATATAAAACAAGAGAGAGTAGATAGAAATTATGGTAAACACTTGCTAATTAACAGGTTTTTTTATTACTTTAATCAAAAGTTGTTGATTGTAACACATAATAATGACTTATGTTCAAGTTAATTAGGGCTTAAGAAAACTGATATTAAAATATATAATAATCAGGAAGTAAGTCATATTTAATTCTTAGCTTGCTCGTATCTGAATTCAATATGTCATTCTTACATTTAAGGTCTGTATAAAACTTACTGTTTATAGATGCTTGCATTTTGATTGACAGAAGAAAATCATCTTAAGATAAAAGGATGTGATGTTTCAAAGCCGATTAGCGGCGTGACAAGACATTATTGACCAAATTGACCCATTGAAACACCACTCAAGTGTTTAATACAACGACAGCGACTAGACCAATTTATCTTAATGCGGTATCTGCTTTTTGTCTTGGTTCTGTTGAAGATTGTCACGATCTTTGATATTCTCATTAGTGTCTCTGTTTAATTGATTGAGATGGTTAATACACATCGCCTCCCCTGTTATGTTGCGGTCAATACATCGGCAAAGTACATAACATAATATTTGTCCTTTTATAAGCAATAACATTAAACATATTGGTTTCAGACGAGATGTTGTTTAAAGTAATTGTGAAGAGCTAAAAAGAAAATGACAAAGATTACCAATTATTGTAGGAAAATATAAAAAAATGTCGCAGGTTTGTTGTGATTCTGCGTCTTTATGATTGTGATCATTTATAACAAGCTTTTATTGAGCTGACATATGTTTCTAAAATACTTGTTTAAATGGATTAAATAACATCATATCTTAATATATGTGAAACTATAGTTATCGTTTAACCAAACATATTTAGCAAGAAATGATTTAGTTAAGCCTACATGTGCACTGAGTGCGAAGTCAATGTGTCCGATGTGTCCATCGTTTGATATTTTGCATGTAGCGATGACCGATTTAACGCCACCATGGCCATCTTGTTTTATAGATTCACCAAGTTGATGTTACAGAATCAAGTTTTCACAATGTCAAACTGATATATCTAAAGGGCATGTTGTTTCCTTGGGCTAGATTGATCGATTAATTAAATCTCTGTTTGTTGCCAGTATCATGTTTAAAACATGTATAACCTAATTGAAAATGTTCGGTCAAAATAACCCATGTACTGTACATTGTTTCGATTCAATGAAACTTTCAATGTTTCAAGGAATATAAAGAACGAAGCGTCAGTTTCCCTTTGTAAGAAGTCAGCCATTATGACATTTTATTAGCATGCATTAACTTTAAGCATAATTGTTTCACACTTACATTTCTTTGAACTTTTTTGTACTTGTTTGCAACAACTTTCTGTATGAATTGATATGAATAGTTTGTCTGTCAATACTGATGAACTTTAAAAGATACGTAAGAAGCATTTCAATGTTATCAGCATTTTCTAATTGACTGAAACAATTAGTTAATAGAAGCTATTATGCTGGGACGCACCAACAATTCATAATGTTTGTTTTCCTTCAAGCAAGCGGAAGTTATTAATCATATATTGGTTAACACCTTGACGTATGTGTTTACAATAATGAAACATTTTTTTTAATATGTCACGTCACAAATTGATAAACCATAAGTGGAAATAAATCATTAACAAACTAGAAAAAACACTAATTTGAAGTATATTCTAACATTTGTGTATTATAGCATTTAATTTAAAGTTTATATATACCTCTTTTTACATCTTAATTGAGATTAACAAAGAGATCTGGCCTAAATAGAAGTTCCTATATTATGTGTATCATTAAGATGTTATTCGTTATTATTATAGTTTAAATAGAATGAACGTCATTTACATCGCATCTATACTTCTCAATGAAGCCTGATAGATGCAATGATTCCGCCCGTTGAAACTGTGCCTGACTTACTTGCTTGATATTAGCATTGATCGAGTTTTCGAAATTAACAAAGTGATGGATTAAGCAGGAATCTATATAGTTTTCATATTTTTAAACTGACTGCCAATGTAAAGGCGTCTCGATGGTTCAGAGATAAAACGATAAAATTGGCACGTTCTGCACTTGAGCATATAACCCAAGTTGTAATGATAATCAAGACGAAGGAAAACAAGCTAATAAACAATAAGAGCCATATTTGCACCGATGATCGCAACGAAGATGTTTTGCTTAATAAGCAATATACCTTCGCAGTCATTGTCGTTTGATGTTCGCCCTTAATTGTAACGCTAGATAAAATTAAACATAAAATAAAAATGAACTGAAATAGCATACAATATGATTATTAAACAAATAATTATCTATTAGTGTATAAATATTTCCTATACATCATTAGAATAATGACTTAATTTGTTTCGGTAAGCGTAGTCAAAATGTTTCTCATGTAAAATTGAAAGTCATGAAAACAATTGTCAACAAATGAGTCTCTTCTTAAAAAATATTTCCATGTTTATAAATGTAAAGTTGTTAAAATATATTGTTTTTTTATTGCATCAATCTTTTATTCAATCATATTCACGGGGAAGGAAGTGTTACACGAAGGATGGAGTTCTTATAATAACTTGTTTGGAGTTATTATGATAACTGTCACGGAGTTCCTGGAAAATGTTAAGGATTTCTGTGGAAAACTTTTCTATTAACGTAGAGAACTCACGTATAAAATGGTCATTTTTATCTTTAAATTGGGAGCTGGATGTGCTAAATTAAACTCTGATAATTAAGCTTGCCCTACATATTGTATAATGTTTCAGAAAAACCCTTTAGTCCATTTTTTATCGCCTTTTAAAATAAAAATCTGGTAGTTTTGAGTAAAATTTCCAAATTACTTACTCATTAGTACATATTGACCTTTTCATTTGTGATATTCTTCGTTGCTATACACTATTACATAGTTATAGTGCAGAGTTGCAAACATAAATCCCAGGCTGAAATGTCACGGAGTTCTTGTGATAACTCAAAATATGTCCCGGAGTTCTTATGATAACTTTTTTTACTGCCAGTGTATTTCTTAATTGTGCTTAATTAAGATAAGTATTTTATAAGTCTTTGTTTTGTGTTTGTTTGTTTCGGGTTTTACATCACATCGACACAGTATACGTCATATCGCGACGTTCAAGCTTTTACTGGTGGAGGAAGACATCAGGTGTCCTTCCGTGCATTATTTCAGGCACGAACGGGCACCTGAGTAGAACCACGGACGTTCCGTAAGCTAGCTGGATAGCTTCCTTACATGAAAGAATCCAAAGTCCCTGTCGGGATTCGAACCCACAGCGGTGAGGGGCAAGTGGTTTGAAGTCAACGACCTTAACCACTCGGCCACGGACGCCCCATTTTATTACTCAAAATGTGTATAAATCATTATGAAGCATAGTACGCGTATCATTTGCACACACATTTGGTTATATAACGTTGGTTTAAATTGTATTTCAGTTCCAGAGATATTTTTCTAAACTCCATTTCTTGTGTTTTTTTGGCGTTTTTTTTTTTCTTTTTTTTTTTTTTGCGATTTTTTGTGTTTGTTTGTTGTTGTTGTTTTTTCTTCATTTTTAAATTATTAGAATGACTGAAAACATACTTGATGTAGGGTATTTACTTACAGGATAAAATACGCTTTGAATTTAATATTTAAGCATGATTTATTTATGTATACATTATTCCTGGCAGTTCTAGAGAACATAAAGTAATTATGCTATCGGACTGCCGGAACAAATAACATGTACAATGTAAATTGTTTGCAGCAAAATATGAAGTAGTATGCACTACCTTTATCTAAATTTAATGAGGCGGGTGTCATCTTTAGGTATTCAATGGATATCTTAAATGGTGACTCACATATATAATTAAAGACTTACTTTCTATTGTCATATCATTGTCATAGAACTATTTACGTTTCTATGACAAAGGTGATACCTTTTAGAAATCAAAATATCCATTGAGTACCTAAAGATGACACCCATCTCATTAAATTTAGATAAAGGTAGTGCATACTACATGTACTTCTTATTATGCTTCAAACCATTTACATTTGTTCCGCAGACCGATAGCATAATTACTTTGTGTTCTCTAGAACTGCCAGGAATAATGTATACATGAAGAAATCATGCTTAAATATTAAATTAAAGGCGTATTTATATCCTGTAAGTAAATGCTCTACGTCAAGTATGTTTTCAGTCATTTCAATAAAATGAGGGGAAAAAACACACACAAAAACTTTTTTAATAATTATAAGGCGATGAAAGATGGAATAAAAGGTTTTTCTGAAACATTATACAATATGTAGGACAAGCTTGATAATCAAAGTTTAACCTCAAACTCCCCATTTAAAGGTAAAAATGACCATTTTTTACGTGAGTTCTCCAAGTACATAGAAAAATTTTCCACAGAAATCCTTAACATTTTCCAGGAACTCCGTGACAGTTATCATAAGAACTCCAAACAAGTTATCATAAGAACTCCATCCTTCGTGTAACACTTCCTCCCCCGTGATATTGAAATAGAAATATTTTCTACATGTGGCACATTAAGACTAGATTTTATTTTAAAAATATAATTCAATTAAAGACACGTTTTTAGATCGTTATATGTACCTCAATACCTTTCTACACCAATCCTGTACTTAGAGATGTTTTTGATCAATAGAAAGGTAATTGTGGCATAAAATGAATTTCTTTGATAAAGGATCATGATTAAAGATCTATCAATTAAGTTATCTGACGATAAGATTAGTGACCCTTTGGTTTTTCATATTTCAATTTCGTGTGCAAAATACGTTTGTAAAAGAATCTTAAAATAGGCATCACCAAAGGTATGACGTAAAAATTATTTTGAGAATGGAAAGAGTTAGCAATTATAGAATATGCTGCTTTGGCTGTCTACATTTCATTTCAATATTCGTATTGCTCTTAACTAAATCATGAAATCTTCCAGATATCTAATTTGAAATGCAAAAGAAAGCAAAAAAAGAAACATATCTAATTAACATTAAATTAAAGCGTATTTTAATTTTGTTTGTTGTTTTTCTATTCTGAGAGCATGAAGTAAAAGAATTTCAGCCTGTTTCATGGAATGCCCACAAAATAAAATACATTTCCGAAAGCTCTACTATATGTATGATTATCACCAGCTTTTGTAATTTGTAAGCCTTGTCGAGACACTTTTTGACCACTACTTGTCTAGCAGGTGTAAAAATTGCCTTAACTCCAAAACTTCATGCCCATGTTGTTGTACATTTCTGGTCCTTTGAGCCATTGATTTTACTCATCTAGTGTTTTGGTTTGACTACTCTTTAAACCAATGCTCCTAGCTGTTGCATTGGTTTCTCATGAACAGAATAATAAAACGAAATGTATTTCATTGCTTTCAAGGGACACCCCTCCCCTTTTCCGTAATTGTGTCATTAATTATTACATTAAAGAACTTAAAAAATACAGATTACAATTCAAATATTAATTATTGTATGATAGTTTTGAAACGAAATACATCTGTTATAATTGATCCATCCTAATGTAAGTTTTATAAAAAAAATGAAGTTTGTTAAGATATAGAACTTGTTAAAAACTTGCTTTACTACGGATAGCGATCGTTATTATATTTTAAATGTAAATTTGCGTTGACTGATTCGTCATAAATGAATGAGTCGAATAAGTCCTGTCTAATTTTTTTCATGTTAATAAGATTGAAGTGACTGATATTGGTATTCGTCAAAAACGGGAATCTCATATGAAACATTTAAATGTTTTTCAAAACGTTTACGTCATTGGAAGAAATGACGTTACAAGCATAATCCATTTCCTTATTTTAGAGAAATATGGCACTATATTACATAATTTATACGTTTTTTCTGTATTTTATAGCACATTTTTCATGCTCAATTTAAAAGCTTACAAATAGATCTATATAAAAAATGTAAATATATTTTCGTCTAGATGAATGGTATACAGCCTTTAATAGCCAGTTTAATAGTCAGTTTACAATTTATCGATGGCATCATGCATTGAAAAAAAATGTTTCTACATTTTGAGACGCATTGCATTGTTAACAAATATTCCACCAAAGTCTAGAGCTGCCATTGATAGAGACTATACCGATGTATCTTCGATTTATTTTCTGTCGATCAATAATCGACACAAATTAAAAATCGATAATTTTCATTAAATATTTAAATATCTATAAATAATGAAAATTTACCCAAAACATATACAATGTTTATTTCTCAATACAGCTGTTGTTTCATAATGGATACATTTTATAGCAGTGATTTTGAAAAATGGTCAGAATAAGGTCATGAAGGACATAATATATAATCACGACACAATATATTTGTATGAACAGAACATGTGTTTTACCTAAATCATTTAATGGGCATAAAAAGCGAATAATATACAAGAAATTCGTATTTAACGAGATATCGGTGTATCGCTGATATTTGTCTATTATGGATGTATCGTCAATATGCTTTGCACTGAATCAATGGCAGCACATGTTAAGTCTGTGACACATATACTATCATCTATACACTAACTTATTGGATGGTCGTGATAGGAAAAACATAAAGTTTCGACTTCATTCTGCGATAGTTATGTGTGGTGCTTTTACCAGTTCAGACTTTGTGGAAAAGCCTTTTAAATCTGAGCAAATCAATTCCGGAAATGTAAATGCATGGTATTTTGAATTTTATTATTATCTTCCTTTACAAAGCGACACTTGGGTTAAACATTGTATTCACAACTCTGTCCGTTATCAATTTTTATACAATGCCTTTGTTTGTTTTTAAACAACGCACCGAACATTATACTTATGAAACTTAGAGTGGGTCAGCATTCAGTTTGCTTTTAGAAGATTTACAGGTTAATTTCGTTTACATTTTGATCAGGGTTTTAGAAAGAACTGAAGAAAAAAGTAATAAAATGAATTTACTCCATGAAATCTCTATCATGAATCGGTGCAAGATAATGGCATTCAAGGAGGGAAATATTTGACAGCGAAAATTCATTGAAAACGATACAAAATGTGACATAATCACTTATTAAAACATTGGACATTATAACTCTAATTTGTTCGATTAGACAACTTAAACTACTGGTATCGAAGCAGTTTCCGATAAAAATATAAAGTTATTGAAAAAGTTCTCAAAAACAACGTCTCCAATTTAAATAAATTTTTGATAAGACTAAATACAGGTCATGCATTGTTATTGTAAATAAAAACCGGATTCCTGAATAAGACATGCGCATCAAAAAATGGGGCTCCAACGGGAGGTGTAAATTAGCCGTAATTGCCTCGCTACAGAAGCAGTTTCCGACACTATTTTTTAATCATTGATTTTGCGGGTTTATAAATCGGTATCGGTGTTTTAATTATAATAAGACTTTTTGAAGGCCTCTTTAGACAACTAATATTGCTTTATGTAGGGTTTTAATCGTAATAATTCAGAAATCTTGGTAGACTTAATATGCCATCTGCAGTGATTTTTACCGAGATTATTACTAGTATCAGACCGGTTCCGGCGCACTGACCAGTTCCGAATAATGAAGCGAGCCATTCACGTAACCGACAATAAATATAGAAAATATTCACTTTTTTTGTAGTTTATTGACATTAACAAATAAATAATTAAATCATCATTCTATTTCGGCTTCTTATTTATAATTTTCGTCTGATTTAAGCAAAAATGCTAAATTTCATCTCGCCAATCTCATTGGTATTGGTATATCGGTACATATTATATGTAAACTGAAAGAAAGGGACACAGTTTATATATTGAAGGAATTAACAGTTGTTATCTGCCTTACAACTTCATCCAAAAATATTTGCGAAAATATAACATAAAGATATTAATACCTGTTTAAACTAGGAGACCCTATTTAACCACATGTAGTTCCGAAGCATGACATTGTATTTTTAATGACAGGATTTCTGTCAATGAACACTTTTCCATGTGTTCTCATCAGAAATAAAATGTTATTTGATAATGTAATTTATGAAAGAGTGTGTAAAAAAAGTGTGCCAACAACTTTGTTGAGATAAACATATTTGAAGTGAAAGCATTATCATTTATTTAAAAAGCGCTAACTGTTTAAAATAGTAAGATCGAGTCTTTAAGATACGCTATGTTCTTATTTATGGAAAGCACATCTACGTGTAGTGTAATTAATATACATTTAACCTCTGAAAACTAAATGATAAGATAACATGCAGAAGAAAGAACAAATAAATATCGATTTCTATGTCAGTGTTCTAAAAATTGCTGTTAATATACTAGTATCTGTTTTATGGATAAAATCTGGGACAGAAGATCGTTCTGTCCAAGATAAAATAAACAGTAAATAATAAGATTATCTATAGAAAGTATTTATCACTAATGGGACTGGAATGAATATTGTTCGAGCACAATCGCAAAACAAAAACTTATTTTTTATCTTGACCATGTCACGATTTTGTGATACGTACGGCCAACTGGGCAGGTCCTAGGGCTTGAGGGGGGATACTCCGAAGAACAAATTTTCGTTTTCAGCGATGCTCCAAGAAGCGTTTTCCGGTGTATTTCGCACCGTTTAAAATCTGCAACTAGTGAATATTATTTTGGCATATGTCAATAAGTTTTTACAACGATCGTGCATCATAAACTTAATTAAGGGTAAAATGTTGACTTTTAAAGATCGCATATCGTAAGGACAGTTGTCATATATAACGTGCAAGAAAAGAAGTACGAAGATTGTGTTCACACGATAGTTACAGTTAATCACTGGTCGATCATATGTGGTTCAAACTGTACATTATAAGTCAATCACTTTCGTTTAGCAATTGTTTTTATTTTGTTCAAACTAATTTATTTACAGCAATGTTCTTGTATTTTGTTCGCAAGAGTTTATCTTACGCAGAGTCTGAGTTTATGTTATTTTTTTCAAAACACATCGCCGTCGTTTCTGAACTCCCCTCGGCCATAACTGAGCCACGTAAGTTTAGTAAAACTGCCGTGTATGATAAGATTGTTCAAAGGCAGGTCTGTACTTATTCTTGCATGTACTCTTCGTAGGTAATATTACAAATGGTTTGTTGGTTATATTACAAATGGTTTGTTATGTGCACCGGAACTGGTAAACCTCCGGAACTGGTGCAAACACTCAGATTAAATGAAGCGGTGTTCTTATTAGAAATAAAAGGTTTGAAATGGAATCAAATATCTACTAGCAACTTAGCAAGCACATTTGGTCTTGAAACAATTTGTTAATTTGTATGCAGACAGCGAAAGTTGAAAGCCTGTGTCGGAACCGGTCAAACAACTGTACGTATTTTAATGTCTATTTGAAGACAGACATTTTTGATGTGAACTTTTGTACAAATAAATATAAAACAAAAGAAAAGAAAAAGAAGAAAAAAAAAGAAAACTTGTTAATCATTAATTTTTTTATCACGGTCATTGGTCAAAACTAGACTTTTTACATTTCACGGACATATCGTATGCTTGTACCACGAGTGAAATTGCATTCATGAATCCATAACACATTAATTTCAAGTACGAAAATATATATAAAAGTAACTCTGTAAAATTATTCTAAACACCCATAAGGTGCCCCATAATAAAAATAGCCTTCTATACGGGAAACAACCTACTATAGACTATAATAAACAGTGTTGCCTCCCTTGGTTAGAAGAACATTGCCGCGGGTTTCCCATTTCTGTCAATTTTGCTTTTATTTCAAGATTTGTTGATTAAAAATGTCAACAACACATAGCTCTAGCTTATATTTATTGACTATTATGAAAGTTGAATGATTATTAGCGACTTTGGAAATGTCGTCTGTATTTGCTGGCAAAGGGGGCAAACTTGTCTTAATTTGTGCCTAATGGAGTTATCCTTTGCGCTTGCGCAACAGTAGCACGTGAAATCCCTCATGCGAAAAATGTAAACACACCTGCTTGTTAAATATAAAGGTGAGAACGATATATTATATGTTTAATTTATATTGAAGAAATTCTGTCGAACGTTTTCCTTGAATGGTATCGTTCTCAAAAAAACTCACCTTCAATTTTGAAGAGTTGCAGTACACGAAAAAAACCGTATTGTCGGATACTACTAGCCGACGGATACTGCTTCGATACCAGTACGTATTCATGATAATTTAGAAAATATAAAGATGTCGATTTGCAAAGACCGAGGGTGATATCATAAAGTTTGTTAATATTATTTCAAACATACATTTAAGCAGTCAAACAATATTCCTCGAAAATACAAATACACATTTGCAGCCTGAATTATAACCATACTGTATAAACATACGAGTATATATGAAATTGTTTTAAGTTAAGAACTTCTAGAAATAAAAATATAGACTTTTTTAAGTGTCACATTTATGCCAATATGATACATTTTAATATGAGATTTACCAAATATTTTTAAAGGACAAACACCGTCTTCTATGGTCAATGGCATGTTGTCTTTTAATATCTTTGATTATTGGTCACAACTCTAGCAACTTAAATAATGTGGAAGTTAATTTATAACTTTTGCAATCATGAAAGGAAATAGCAATCACGCTTTATATCAATATATATTGAAACTGACAATCCCAACAGACCTTTTCATTTAAACATACACATTATTGTATCATTTATTTCCCTAATTTGCGAATCGTTTTTGATCTAGTCATGTCTAGCCATTACGATTTACAGACTATTATCTAAAAGTGCATAATTATACCATTTTTGCTATAAACTTCCATAGGGAAACTTTTCAGCGTATCACAGTTCCACATTTGTCATAATCTTTTATCCAGGAAAATGCACTTCGTAGAATTATCGTACTTTTATTTTGTGTTAAACCTCAGAAGATTTTTAGTTTGGATGTTGATTTCGATTTTTTAAGTCTTATAACTAAAACACTCACCGCTGTGAATCCAAATCCTACAGAAATCTTTGGATTCTTTTTTGCTCTCAAGCTTGTTGCCAGAATGTCAGCAGTTCTACTTAGCTCCCACTTTGTGCAAGGAAGGCTATCTGTAATCTGTGTAAGCCGGAAAGTCACCGTTACCATCCCCACATCACAAAAAAAGAAATAGATATAATATCACGTTTTACATAATTACAGCAATTTATCTAAAAGTTTTTCATTAAGTTATTTCTCTGCTGTGTAGCATTCTGTCATTCTGACCATATTATGCGAGCAAGTGATGCTAAAACAAAAAAGCAAGCAATATTTACTGGCAAGCACATATGTCTACACAAATCAATTTAATATATATTCAGGCTTGGTACAGACAGGACACCAATCCGATAAATCAGTCAAAGCATAGTTTTGACAATAACATGTTAAGAAACGTTACAAATTGTGGCACAAATTAAAACTTATTGCCAATTTGAATTTGATCGAAAGGTCACACTGTCTGACAATTGAGTACTTTTGCCATGACGTTGAAAGCAGTGCGTCTGCACTCGTGAATATATACGATCATAGATCTGATTATTCAAAATAAATCTATATTTTAATTTCAAGTTGTTTCCTTTCGAAAAAATCTTAAATGTACTTGATTGCGAAAATTGATAATGAAGACTGTTATTTTCATTAACTGTATACTTAATATGCTACCAGACAAAGCGAAAATGTCGAGACAAAAACACATTCGAATTAAGTAAAATTTAATATTATTTTCTTTTCTTTCGCTTTTAAAATTACTGTAAAGAAAACTGAAGAAATTACTGCATTCTTAAATATATCGACGCATTTCAGCTAACCATTACTGTAATCCGCGTTATTTCTTAAAACAATAACCTTTTTAAAAAAAGTTTACGATTACTTATACGCTTAGTCATATGTGCTCATTTAAGTGTGTTCGTAGAAAATTGAAATTCCTTTACATCAAAACTGATGGACTTGTTCTCTTAGTGCATTATTGATTAAAATTATAAAAGAATGAAAAAGAAAGACTAGTTATCATATGTATATTAAAAATTAAAATTTTCTATAATTGGAGACGTGTAGTTGAATTAAAAATGTCTTTGATATTTCTAAGTATCAAACATAACAACAAAATACAAACGACATTGATGTTATTGGCAAGTGTGAGATACACTTATGCGTGTGTTCTAAAAATATGTTTTATTCATCATAAAAATATACATATTTCATCAATATTTTGTTCAACTAATAGCTCTGAGAATATCCAAATCATACATTTCTATTGTTTATTATGACTATTTGAAATTCTTGTGGAAAATGAGCCCTTTGAATTCACTTTAAAGTGAAAGGAAGGTGATAATTCAGTTTGACAAAAAGCGTGTTCGAACGTTTGGTCTATCAAATACACAATTACTAGTAATACAATTTAGTAAATAGTAAAAAAGGGGCATAACTTTGCAGAAATGACTTTTAGGATTATCTACCAGTCTCTGTTGTCATACTTGGATAGTTGACAAATATATCAAGTTTGAAGTGAAAAACTCTTAAAAGTTACTGAGAAATTGTTCCTAAATAAAAATGGTACACAGGGCAAAACTCTTATTTTGAAACTAAGCACGCACATGCATATAACAGCACTATCGGCTTATTAAAAATGGCGTTCTTTTATGTAATGAACATGTATACAAGTTTTGACCTGTTCTATTTTGGGGTCCTCCTTGGCTCCTTGCCGCAGGGTCGCGTGGGGGTTGCGTTCATTGTTTTGTTTGGATTTTACGGCACGTCAACACATAACTTGCCATATTGTGTCGAATGCTTAAATGTTATGTAAAACTTTGTAAATGACAATAAAAATGAGTCAATTAGATCCTAGAATACAAGTTTATCTCTTTCAAATAATCAATGATGTTTTTTATGGAATTATATTAAAGAGTTCTTTGACTGAATTTACACAATAAAATCTATTGCGGGCCTGTGAAAAATCATGGCATTCAAGAAGAAAATGCTGGACAGTAAAATGTTCATTACAAGCTACACAGAAAGGGGCATTGCCATTCGTGAGGAGATAAGAGTGGGAAATTTTAGTGTGTCCAATTCGGCATCGAAGAAGAACTGTTTGATCACGGCCGTTTGACAATTATTGCGTTCATTGAACGCCGCCTTGCGTCCATTGAACGCCGCATTTCCTTATCACATTTTTTAAATGATGAGCTGTTATAGTTTTTTAAGGAATTGGACTTAAATTTCCTTGTCGGTTTCTAGTTTTCATATTATGTTATTACCAAGTCCGTGCCCTGTTCTGTTTTTGTTTGGTGCCCTGTCCGTATGATTTAATTTCCTTCTGCATTATTGTATAGGTGAAAACTGAAATTAAGAAATTTATTAAAAGATAATTTTTCAAACGATAAGACAATCAAGGAATCAGAATTTTATTTGCACGCAATCACTCATTGGCACAACTTTTGGCGCAAATTTTGCAGAAATATTGTAATTTCGACATATTCAATTAATAAACTGCATGCTAGAGATACCATCTTTGCACTGTTTTGATTGAACATGTAACTTCAAATGCTGCTTTAAGTAAATCTCCATGAATAGTAAATACAAATTTAAATAAATTAACGCTTAACCAAGCAAATTGCCTCCTATGATTGATTCAAATTTAGTATATAACATAAAAAGCTGCCGATAATTAGTGTATAAGTTAAAAATGAGACGCATTTTTTTAAAATTAAGATAAAACATCAATTTATCTAAAACAACGTAGTCTTTGTAGGTTGTTGTAACAAGGATATGTTCGATACTTTTAATTATCAATAATTTTTACTGATACAATTAAAGGACAGATTGTATCTCTATAACATAATATAAACAATTACTTTAAATTGCCATCCGTCAATTTGGAAATCAAAACATCCTAATTATGAGCTTATTGAAATTGTATTATCATCAAGTTAGCAAGCGTTTCAAAGTGTACACTATTAGTGTGAACTAATATCTCTGCCGTTATTTTTTATTATATTTTTTGCCTAGGGCTGTGTGTGATATTTGGCTGATCATTGTTCAAAAATTATACAATCAAATGCATAAAATAGTGATAGATTATGGATACTTTTTGGCACCAAAGAAATAAATAATATTTTTTGAAGCTGTAGTAAAAATTTAAACTTGGAAGTCTCTTTGGCTGCTCAGCTATTTAAGGAAATTGTATTTCAAAACAGTGTTTTATTCTTTGTGTAGATGTATTTTTAAGTGGATTTAGACATATTTATATAGTTTTAGGACATTCCCTAAATTGGATTAGTGTAAATGTGAAATTAATTTGAATAAGTTTTAATCTGATACCGATAACAAAAAAAAACACACAGACACACATATGGATTATAGCTAGAAAAGGACAATGAGTAGCAGTATATCTAACAGTAAAGGGATTACTGCTAAAAAGGACCAGCTATATTTTAATGTGAAGAAAATTTATTTTGAATGGCATAATTGGTAATAAATGCGTCTTATATCATCATGATGTGAAACCTTGATTGATATTAATGACAACCTTATAACGACAGATATAGATTTTATGACGATACGCCAATTTGTCTTTGAATAAAATCACTCACTATGACATGAAATAATATGCATGAATAAGACCCTTATTGTTTTACACTCATCCTTACTCACCTTGTATTCAATAACTTCTTGTGTGACTGAAGATGCATTGTTCATCTGTCAATACTAATGATTTTTCAAAGATAAGAAAGAAATATTTCAATGTTATCTTAGTTTCGTAAACTGACAAGAACTAATGGCTAATGTTAGTTAACATGGTTGGACGCACACATACTTCATTATGTATGTCTTTGCTTTTAAGTAATAGGAAACTTTTAATCATATTAAATTTTTTATTTCATATGTGTTAACAATGAGTACACACTTGTTTACCTTTCTTAGATATGTGACAAATTGGTAATCCAGTTTATCCAATGTGTCGCTCATATAGTTTAAATTTGGGGGGTTTCAGCTACTTTTGTAGCAGGAGGGGCAAAACATATTTTTTTATTTGGAAAAACGCGTTTTTATTCAAGGGCCATTCCTCGGCAAAAAGCATTGAACCGGAAAACCTGTGTGATATGCACAATAACTAAGCTACCGATCAATCATGTAAATATTCAGTAAAATTACGCTTGTGGCAAAAGATGAGTATTCCGGCCAAATTGAGAAAAAATAAAACTTTTAAAGAGCAATAACTATGCATGGTTTTGACCATGCCTGTAAAGTTTGTCCATATGACGAATAAATATGTGAAATATGAAGAGTTAGTGTTAACTAGTTTTCAAGATAAGGAGCGGAAACCATTTTGACGTCAAGGCTTCTGTGACTCTGAACTATCTTGATCATGTATATTATGCAAGCCATAGAAAAACTGAATTGATAATCTGACCTTGACCTTCCAACTTTAGATCCATTGATATTTCCAATTTAACTGAACAATAATTAAAAATCATTTAATTATGTTGCTCTGTGGTTTCTTCTTTAAAATATACAAATGCCAAACATGTCAAAATAAAAAAAATGATTCTTTGTCAAACAATCTACAACTTTTGTCCGAGCACCCACAATTGTTTGTTCCAGATACATTTATCAATGTAGATACCAACCAGGCCAGACCTGTATGCCCGGGATATTCTGGGATCGATAGTTGGACATGTTTTTCGTAACAGTTGCAATATAATAAGCGTTATACTTAATGTTAATAGAACTTTAAGAAAAGAAACATGTTTTTGTACAGGCGGATTTCTACATGATAGTTTTAGGCCAAAATTAAAATGTATTACATGTATTAATCTTTTGGAGTTTCAAAATGGCGCAAATCTTGCTGGCAACTACATAAATTTGAAAGTGTACTTAATATGTTACTTTCTCGAATATAAAGCATAAGACAAATAAGAAAATTTGCTTTTTGTGTGTAAGATGTAATTACATTTCATCTCATGAGCTTTAAAAACAGTATTCCAACTCATGGCTACGATTTCTTCTTACATAAAAACTAACAAATATCTTCTATTTCCTCTTAATTAATAAAGTGCTGTATAATGTAGGAAATTGTATTTTTATAATTTACCGTCAATGCATAGGCATATCAAAGTATCAGAAATAAAATAAATGACACGTACTGCACTTGAGCAAGGAACTCGAACCGAGTTTAAATCAAGACGAAGAAAAAGAAGTTGATCACAATTAGAGACGTTAATGCACGTATGGTAGATTTGTCAAACTATGCTTAGCAAGCAATAATCTCCGCAATAATATCGCACTGACATCACTGTAATGAAGAGAAAGATTTTGCTCATCTTTTTTTACTGTTATAGACCTTATAAAACAATTGCAGTAATTTTATATTACAACATCACTTCTTATGTACATGTTGTTTTTTAATTAACAATTGCAATGGTATTGAAAGAATACAAAATATTAAAAATAAAAAAAAATTAAAGACACTATACTATATATGTTTATTAAAGAAATTATCTACTTACTTTTATGCACTAATAAACTAATTAACTATTTCATGAAACTTGGTATATTTAAAAGCCTATTCTTTAAGACAGACACTTGAAAGAGTTGCGATCTTTGAATGGTAATTTCATCTTTATTTGACTACGAGTAAATTTGTAAAATATCTTGCTTTTTGTTTTTGTCGCATGCAGTTCTTTTTTAATTAATATGTTTAATTTGTAATAAATGTTAATATTGACCACATACAAAGGTTAACGATTATAAAAAATGCAACTGAATAAAAGCTGTTAAAGTTTAACGTTGCTTTCAACGTTTTAGTGTGCAATCAAGAACAATGACTTGATTTAAATACAATACAGGCCTAACACCAAGGTTATCTGAGAGGTAATTGACGTTTCTCTTAAATGTTTAAGAATTGCATGAGGAAAGATTCATGTATTTGCACACATGAATTAATGATATTCTGAGAACACAATTTTACAGATTCTAAACTATTCCTGCCTTTCTGCTTTATTTAAAAGATCAACCAGTGGAAATATACAAGCAATCTCATTTTGAAGGTATCTCTGAGGTTTTTAATGATTAACTTGTCCGTGCTCTGTCTTTGTCCTGTCTTGTTTTTGTTTGGGGTCCGCCTGGGCTCCTTGCCATTGGTTCTTGTTGCTGGGTCATATGGGGGTTGCATTCATTGAACGCCGCCTTTCCTTGTTGATCTTGTTTATCATATTTCATTAATAAACATTTCCCTTGTCATTTTGGTATTGTATTGATATATCAAAACTATTTTACATTTTTGTTTTGCTGCTGTCGCCCTGCCAACATTTCCTTTTATGTTTATAATCTTCTATTCTGCGTAGAATTAAACAATTGTTTTGCATTATATTGAATAGCCATAACACATTACCATCAGCGAAACTAGAAATATCATCAGCTTTTGTTACTTTTGCAAAACAATGTGTATGTTTAGACACTTTTTTCTCATTACTTCTTAAGAGGTTGGATGAAAAGGAAGAATAAAAAGAAACCACACGTCAACACCGGATAAATATGAACAAACTTTTAACTACTTTGAAACTACCTGTTTCTAACCTATCTGATTCATTATCAAGATAAAATTTAAAATCAAATCTACTTAAAGTATAAAAATTGTGTAAGATGGTACGTCACGTGATATATAAAAATAGTAACACAATTAATAAAGTTTTCTAAAAATAGATAAAGTTTTGGAAAGTTGCCAGGAAAGTTATGTGCTAAATTTCTTAGTTTTTTAAATTGTTGTTTGGAAGGTGCCATATATACTGCAGACGTTGATAATCAGTTCATTTTCACTATTTTACATTAAGTGTTCATCCTCGCAGATTGTTGATGATGGTGAGCTATTACTTGGTGATTTGTTGCTGTCTGTTGATATTCTTTTGTGTGTGGCGTTGAGCCTTAACGGTGAAACTGGTCTGGAAATGTTAAAGTTTAAATATTCTATCTTTGGTTGTTTGTAAGTTTTCTTCATTTATAAGTCTAATTGTCCGGTCTTGCCTTGAACGATTTTGCAACTTGGTTTCTTGAGAACAGTCATCTTTTTAGGAGTTTTTTTGTGAAGTTGTGGAATTTAAAAATGTTATCATTTGAAATTTTTCCTCACGTAGAAAATGAATATTTCTCGAATGGCGTTTAAATGAGTTTCTCCTTGCACCAATCAGATCTAAATTTGTATGTTGTGTGTTCATGTTTTTTCATGTGTCTTCTTAGGTTTTTTGCTGAATTTACTACTTGTTTGCACGTATTACAGACATGGATGTCGTCTATAAAATTCAGTTGTTCTAATTCTTTTACTATGTTGTCTTCTAATTTTTTTGCGTAAAATGTACCTTTTAAATCAAATTTAATCCGTCTGGTGTTTTTGTGTTGAGCTTCTAAATCTTTATCCATAGTTCTTCATTTCGTAAGCTTTTGTTTAGATTGCGCTCCGTGTTTTGTATTATCGTCATCGTGACGTCGTGTTCTGTGCCGAAATGGCGCGCAATTGAAGGATCGGAAAAATAACATCACTGATTGGATTTTCGGGGCGACTTTTTACGGCCTCCACACGGCAAAAACAAACGCTGATGTGGCGAGAAAGAAAGTCCAAAACGGCAAAATTGAAAATTCCATTTTTAGTTTAGCTCCGCCCATTGTTTGCTCATTTAGGACACACTTTATTCCACTCGGGGACCATACACATGGAATGGCACAAAAGTGACATTGAAGGCTCTATGATAATCGCCGTATGAACACATCTGCGGATGTTTCTAAATTCAAAATTTCACTACAATTTTCACAATAAAGAGGAAAACAGAATTCATGTAACAGACTCGGTTTGATTGAGCCTGTTCATGGACGGTTACGAAAAGTGCAAGTATGCACCGTGTATATCCAGTAACGCAGGAATGTGCAAATAACGCAGAAATTGTGCGAAAGTAACGCAAAATTGTGTAATTTAGTGGCTGACACGATCACCACGATAAGGAAATGGACCAATATTTTCTATAGTGCACTAAATTGGAAGAAATGAGTTGGCGCATACGGTTGCTGAGACATAACAATTTAAACCTCAGCAAATATTAATAAAATCCATGAAAACGTTTATTTTTCAAGATCATTTGAGAAAATGACGACCTGAATAGCGTTTTGATGGCGATTTCTTTAGCTTCGTTGATATCTTTAAATACAATAACGTACATATTACTTTATGATATTTTATATGCGGTATACCTATATATATATAAATTATATGCGGAGACATTTTCCAACATACTCGTGTCACATTACACTTAATTTAGCAGATAAAAAGTAATTTAGACTATTTTACGAGGTAACGCCGAATTTGTGAATAAAGCATTGAAGCAACGGCGGTTATCTCATTAAACGTAGCCAAATACTATTTTATCAGCTTCCTTCTATGGTTATACGCACTTGTAGTTTGACAAACGTCTAAGATATACAAATATATGAAAACATGTTACAGTTAAAACAGTTATCGGGTTGTCTTTCTCACGAAATATCTTAAAAAAGTAAACATATTCCTGAAAAAAATTGTAATGCTGGTTTAAGTACTTTAATGTCTAAATTAATAGGCAAAAATAATAAACATCAATGCGAGAATGATGACACCGCAGAAATAAGATACGTAGAAATTTAAAACCCCTTATTTTAACAAAAATCGCAGAATATTAAGCCTGCAGAAATAAGTACTTATACGGTATAATGTCGTAGAAGCCGTATGCGCTACTTCATTTCTTTAACTTTTGATTTAGAATGAAATATTTTGGTTCGTTTACACACTGTATCATTCGTTTTGGCAATAGCGTTGCACTGATTTGGCGTTACTTTTACGTTAACTGCACATTCCTGCGTAACTGGATGTGCACGGTGGTATCGTTACTTTAGATGTTAAGCTCACCTGTCACAAAGTGACATGGTGAGCTTTTGTGATCGCTTTTCGTCCGGCGTCCGTCCGTCCGTAAACTTTTACTTTAAACGACATCTCCTCTTAAACTGCTCAGCCAATTTCATTCAAACTCCAAACTTGCTATGGAAACCGAAAGAAAAAAAAAATAAAATATCTTATTTTAGAAAACTGTAAGAGCTAGAGCTTAAATATTTTGCATGAAACATCATCTAGTCAGTTTCTACCATGTTCAAATAAATGCCCAAGGGTCAAAATTGGCCCCGCCTCGGGGGAACATTGATTTTCCTTATTTGTATATAGTAACATTTTTTAAAATCTTATAAAAAACAAAAATTAGGTACAGCTTAGCTATAAAGCATGAAACATCTTCTAGTGGGTGTCTACCAAGTTTGTTCAAATAAAAGCCCTGGGCATTCGAGGTTTATTTGTCAAGCCGTTTAGATGTGAAATTTCCGACAATATTGAAATATTTTCGACAATATTATACAGAAAGTTTTGTAAATGTTTCTTACGATTGTTTTCTTTTTCAGGATTATGTACAGCTCGGAGGAAAGTAAACATGTATCTTCTTAATACGCGAAATAAATATTATCTATGGACTTACAAAATCGATGAGGCATATTCATTTATTTCTGTTTTGATTCACTGTGAATTATTATAATTATGTTTGCATATAATTATGTACATGAAATGAGTTTATTTCAGAGAGAAATTATCTGTGCCTTTGCCTTTTTATAATTTTCAAAATTCGTTTCCTTTTTCCATTATGACATAATGTTTTAGACCGCTTAATTTGGATTTAATGTCAGCTATGTTCGAAGGAGCCGCTGGTCTTGAACCTTGATTCATCCGTCAACAATACCTCCCCCTCTCACGTTGGAGTAGGTTGGGTATCCTGCTCGCAGCAACCTGACTTTTTGAACATTTTCAAAACAGTTTTTTGCAAAACTCTCTTATTCATTTATATTGGAACGTTTATCTTTCTTTACTTGTACACGAAGTACTTGGCATATTTTAACAGATCAATTTGCTAAGAAAATTTTATTACTATAAGTCATGTGGAAGCTTTTTTGGATTTTTGTCTTAACAAAAATTAATATGTTGTTTTATATCCAAAATTTTGTCTTTGTAGGTTGGGAAAATAAACCGTTAGTTGATACGCTTACAAATCCTCTAGCCAAATTAAAATCTGCGTTGTGTTGTTTATTATTTCAAAGGTGTATAATTAAAGAATGTAAATGATTTATGCTTGTTTGAGTGTAACGTATTAGAGTATAAGACAAATTAATAGTTTGAGTACGTAAATATAATTTTACCCCATAGTATAATTTGTCTACAACTACAATATTTCAGAATTAGTGATACGAATTACACGGTGCTTGGCACAATTCTACGAAATTACTTTTTTTCAGTAACAACGCAATACGGAAAACCTATCAAGCAGCAATTAGTTATATCATAAGACTTGGTCTAAGGGTTAAACCACGAAACAAATAAAAGCAATTTCAGATAACTAATTAGCAAATAATAGGAACGTATTTGATTATCTAAGTCGGTCACTGTCCTAATATATAAATTTATATCTCTTGATAGAAGATCCATAAATGTTATCCTTCTATGACTTAACGTGTAATAAGCTCTTTATGAGCTGGACATTTATGATGATTCCCATATATTACCAATTTAATGGAACCATATATGAGGTAATAAATAAAACCTTTGATCAATTCGTATATTCAAATACCAATTATTGGAAAACGAAAAGTAAAGAGAATGTCATTATTACTAGTGCGTCACGATATAAAACCAAAGCCAATGAAAAGTTCCGTATTTTTGTCATAGGGAAAACATATTAAAGAGATTCCTGAAATTGACAGTTTACTTCAAGTTTTTGTTTTAACGTTTAAAGTCAGGAAGTTGAGTCGCTATATTATAAATTTACTTCTTGAAGAAGAATTGAAACGAAAAAAAAACCTGAAAAGAGTGATGCCCCAGACAACAATCTTGGGACAAGACCTTCAAGTAGTCCAGACTATTATTGTATGTCATTCATAAAAGACCTGGACCTAAATGTTTATTTTTTTGCTGATTTTTGCTATAAGTGGCTTTTAACTGTTTTTAATGGACTATCATTAAAGTAAAACATACTTCTTTTCACCTTCATCTATATCAAACTTAATTTCACCATGGTTCATTATTGACTTTGCCCTTGAAGGTTAAATTATTGAATTTTAAAAGATTTTGCTAAAATTGACTGTAACTTGGTAATTAATAAATCAATTATTTTCATACTTTGACAAAACAACATTTTGGACAAGACCTATAAAAAGGTTTAACTTTAACTGACCTTGAACTTTAAATGACCTTGATCGCCAATGCCAAATTATTGAATATTGGTTAAATTGTCATAACTTTAGTTAAATTGACAAGGACTGTCAAGGTCAATGTAGTCAACTTTTGCTTTTTCTACTGTAATTGGCTATAACTTGTTTTTTATATTAAATGGATTAACTTTAAATAAAGGCACAACATATTTTAGGTCAGGAGCTGCGTGTATATCAAACTCAAATTGACCGTGACTCATGTTTGACTTTTGCCTTAATAGTTAAATCATTAATTTTCGTTAAAAGTGGCTGTATTTTTTGTAATTCATCAATGGATGATTTTCATACTTAAACGAAAACAATCTTTGGGATAAGAAATTCTAAAATGTTGAAATGATCTTGGCCATTAAATGACATTGGCCGTCAAGGTCAAAATATTCAATTTTGATAAAGTTTTCATAATTTTGTTATTATATATGTGTTGATTGACAAAACAACACTTATGACCAAACAGACGTGAAATAATTAAGATATGACATTGGCCTTTAAATGACCTTGTCCGTCAAATGATTGAGGTTTGATTATATTCTCGTAAGTTTTTCATTTATGAATGGAATGGATTCATACTCGGACAAAACAACAAGTTTGACTAGACAGACCAAAGGAAACACGTTTGTTTCTTTAATTTTCTTTTTAAAGATTTGTTTAAATCGTTTATTTGTTTGCTTGTAGAAAATGTAAAAAGTCGAACGTTGCCCCCAACCTTGTTATATTTACAAATAAGTAAAAGACGTTACCCTTAAACAAACAAATAAGGTGACAGAATACTTGAATAAGATGACAGAATACTTTGGATACTGTGATGTTCATGCTATAAAAAATAATAAAATATATACAAAGAGAAAATGGCAGAAGATGTTTTATGCGAGAAAATATGTTAAAAATTTATATAGTTGAAATTTCAAATGGACTTATCCCGTTACTGCACTAAGGTGACGATAAAATGTTGTTTTTTTGTTGTTGTGGTTTTGTGGGTTTTTTTATTAAATCTTACAACAACAAAATATAATAACGGTAAAAATAATGCAGTACTTTAAGGTGTCTTTGAAACGATTCTTGCTCTGAATATTTCTATAAGGAGGAAAACCATGTATGTAACGGTGTCACTGTCTGACAAAATTATAAAATGGAAGAAAAATAAACTTAATTGATAAATGACTTAAGTTATGTATTATAGTTACTTACGTTAATCCAAATGTCCTGATGTGATGACAACACATGCCGTGAAGGAAAATTGTATCCTTTAGCATTGTTGTATAAAAATCGTTCTTAATCAATACAGCTAACTGTTGTTCACATCTTATTTGTCATTCAGTCTACAGTTCTTTCATTATTTTATTACATTTCAGGCATGTCTGGTTTGTGTCGCAATTAATTTAGATTATTTAGATATATATCAGCATTGACCTTATTTTCAGCCCGCCATCGTTATATATTTAAATAATTAATTCCTTTTATTCACTAAGCATGCCTTGAGTAGAAAATTCTTGGCAGGCATTTTGACTATACTCGAGACATTGAGAAGAGAGTTCGGTGGGGTTTTATTGTCTCTGTTCATCTAAAAGTCCATATATTATCAAACTCATGAATATGTTGCACACTGCTAACCATCTATCCTATTTTAAGCATTAATAACATGATTTTAATTCCGTTGCCGATGCAGTTTCTGTTAATGACCAGGGAACTGTTGAAGAAGTGAAGAAATGGCATTAGGCTGTAACGGTTAAAAAATAGAACAGCCAGATTTAAGATTGAATAACATTGCTTTTGCGGACTGACAGAGGAGTGATTTTCCGTTCAATTACTATGAAAACCGCCGGACAGGTTCGAGTTGAAGCAAGGTAATCGAGAAATAAAAATGTTCTTATCAGTCAATGCAATGCATACAATGAATACTCTAAATGTCCATGTTTAATTGGTTATTTATTAAAACAAGGCTTCATAACCTCTGATCCCCTTTCAAAATTCCATTTTATTTAGTACCGCCAATTGTTATCTCGTTTAGGGCGCACGCTTTTTATTACTTGGGGACCATACGCCGCTTTTCATGGAATGGCACGGAAGTGTCACATTGAAGGTTCCATGATAACCGCCGTATGAACACATCTGCGGATGTTTCTAAATTCTAAATTTTACTATTTCATGTTTAAATGTTGAATTCTGCTTAAGCTGGTGCTACGGGGCGTGGACGGTAAGTTGCACATTCCAGTACCGTCCATGAACAGGCTCAATCAAACCGAGCCTGCAACATTTTCAATTTTGCCGTGTTGGGCTTTCTTTAGAGATTCTGTATTTATCTATTTTTTGATATTATAAAGATTTGTTAAATACAGCTTATTATTATTTTCTTTGAATTCCTAATCAGTTACAAATTATTTATCATTTATTGATTAACGTGTCGTTGCCCTGTCCTTTTTATGTTTGGGGTCCGCCTGGGCTCCTTGCCATTGGTTCTTGTTGCTGGGTCATATGGGGGTTGCGTTCATTGAACGCCGCCTTTCCTTGTTGATCTTGTTTTTCATATTTTGTCCCAATGTTACTTCCATCCAATTGATAAAATAGAGAAAAATAAGAATCCCTTAGGAAAGACCAACACGGCAAAATTGTAAATGTTGCAGGCTCGGTTTGATTGAGCCTGTTCATGGACGGTACTGTCAAGTGCAAACTACCGTCCACGCCCCCTAGCACCGGCTTTAGCAGAATTCAACATTTAACATGAACTGGTAAATTTAGAATTTTGAAACATCCGCAGATGTGTTCATAATACCGTTATCATGGAACCTTCAAAGTGACACGTTAGTGCCATTCCATGAAAAGTGACATATAGTCCCCAAGTAAAAAAATGCCTGTGCCCTAAACAAGAAAACAATGGACGGAACTAAATAAAATGGAATTTTGAAAGGAGATCTAGAAAGATGCCAAATAGAAAGAACTAAAAGTGTGCTCATTATTGAGGGTTTAGGGTATGACTATTCTAACACATTACCTTCGCTTTGAAAAGTATCCAAATAGGCTAGTTAGCTGCATTGAGGGCCGTGGGTTCAAACCTAGAAAAATCAACTTTTTTTCTTTTCCTTTTAACATTTTTATGTGCTTCTCATTTCCCTTTAAAAAGAAAAAGATGTTTAATATTTATCATATAATTGATATCGGCAATTATTGGCTGAATTAGCTAAATCTTATAACAAATATGGTACCTGATATTTTCAAAAAATATGATAAACAAGATCAACAAGGAAAGGCGGCGTTCAATGAACGCAACCCCCATATGACCCAGCAACAAGAACCAAAGGCAAGGAGCCCAGGCGGACCCCAAACAAAAAGTTCAAAGTCAAATAAAATTTAAACTACATGGTAAAAGTACTGGAGGTTGCTCGCTACTTTCGGCTCGAAATTTGACAACATCTCAGATCTTGATTTTTGGTATAAAACATGTAGATATGTAAGCTGTACAATAAATAGCGTTACTTAGACGACAAAGCGCCCCTATCGTTGGCGGCGAAATTCGTCTCTTTATTAGTAAATCGTCTGTTCTTAGCAATTTTCGTCCGATTTTCTTTGTTTTAATTTTATAATTTTCAGTAAATGTCAGTCTTTGTTATGATGTCTTTCTTTCACATTTGTTTATTAGTTTGCGATTCTACGTTATTTTCCCTACGTTCAGATGTCCATATCTGATGCAAATACAGCGAGATATAGCAATAAAGATTGTGAAATAAAAATATTTCATTACGGTGAATTTTGCTATTATTTGTCGAGCATGTAGTGAGATTGTGAAGGCAAAAATATTATGCGATAAAAATATAGGGTCAATGCGTTCTTTTTTGCTATAGCTGTCTTAAAATAAATTTAAGAGTGAGTTAAACGTTTTAATTTTGTTGACGTCCTTTACATTTTCCTGTCAGCGCATAGGCATCATATATGCGCACACATGCAAAACAAAATTATAACAATTATTAAATGTAATACTACGTAATGAAAAGCTATAAAATATCTTTATATAGATAGGTATGGTGTATTTTCAGCTTTTTCATGAGTTACACATGTGATTACATGTATTTGACACACGAACAAGTAGTCTAGTACTGGTGTAACTCTCAAGGAAAGATGGTTAGGAAAGTACCCGCCAATATGACTGAAATACTGTTGGGGAAAAGGCGTTAAATAAAACAAACAAACACACGAACAATTCAATTTCACATATTTTTATTTATAAAAGAAATCAGTTCTAAAACTGAATTAACCCATTAGTCTTTCCTTCTCTTTTTGCCCGAAAAAAAGCCGACACAATACGAAGGAAATGACGTCAAAACGTATAAATAAACGACAAAAGCTAAAAAGATGTTCAGAGCCAGTGGACAGTTTTCAACAGTTAAGAAAAAGAAAGTTAAAGACATTTTGAAACAAAATTCGTTTACAAAGTCTTCCAGAGATGAAGTAAATAATGCTGGAGACTGTCCTAGAAATTTGACAAATGAGATTTCATGGAAAGAAGGACGAAGAGTCATTGAAATAGAGTTCTTTGCGAACGCACTTACATGCAAGTTTTGCAGTGGAAATCTTCATTTGGCGGATATTGAATTCGAAAAACGTTTCGGTTTGGCTTCAATTTTTGACATAAGATGCAATGCATTTAACAAACTTACTTTAGTCTCGTAACTTTTGTATAGGTGCCCCACTGGACACGGAATCATTTTATACTACACTTAATTATGAATAACTTAAATAGGAATAATACACATCTTCTTTCACCTCTTCGGGTACATTCTACGTCTACATATTCTATACAGATGAAACATCACAGTACACCTAGACGAACACCATCCGTCGTTCTTTCGCCTTTAAATTTGTCATCTGTTAATTCATTTTATATTCCACGATCCATAAACACTAATATTTTCAATAATTCTTTACGCATCAGGCTTTCCCCTATAAAACATACTATTCTTAAGAAATATAATATCACTACTACAAATTACCCTCATAGATCTAGAGTGTATCCTTCTATAAATAAGTGTAATTCTAAGAGGTGCGGATGTTGTAACTTTTTATCGCACAGGTCTACAATAACCTCTAATGTCAATGGGAGAACATTTAATGTAATTCTAAATACAGATATTGACTGAAAGGCTACTCATTTTGTTTATGTTTTGACTTGAAACACCCCTGGGTGTGGCATACAGTATGTTGGTCAGACAGGGCGTTCTCTTAAAATTAGATTTCGTGAACATTTTTATAAAATGAGAAATCGCTCAAAATTTACAACTTTTCTATATCAACATTTTCGTAAAGATGGTCATTCATTCAAAAATGTTTCAATTCAACCAGTAGAACATATTATTTATGATTCTGATACTTCGGCTAGTTTTAAAGTAAAAGTTAGACACTTGGCAGAATTAAAATGGATTAAAAACTTACAAACGCCTCTCCCACTTGGCCTAAATGACAATATTTTTCAACAAGGTAACATCTCTAAAGATCCTAACATTGATATATTTTCTATTCTGAATATTCGTAAACGTAAATCCCGATCTCACGGAATACGTAAAAATGGCAACATCAAACGTAAATCTAAAATTACCCTTCTGTCACCGACTTAAATAATATCTTAAAAAATTCTGGTAAGCATGCGATGTTATCACGTCTTACTTTTCTTTCATTATCATCTCTGAAAATCTTAGACGCGGAGGCAGATAATATAGTTATTCAAACAGATCCTTTATATACAGCAGCTTATCTTATTCAAAGTTATACTCGGCACGTCTTAAGACCTCATATCGACAACACTTCTGACCACGATAGGCATTTCCTAAAAGTTACCTTCCTTAATAAAGGTATCGACTTCATCGATTTACCCTGTATATTTCGTGATAAACGTGTCACTGATTCAGTTCCTTTATACTTCAAAAACTCTGAGATACCTATTATTTGCTATAAATATAAGAAACCTGTTAGAAATATCATATTTAATTACAACAAAGTGGTCTCTGACTTAGACATTCAGTCTAATACTCCAACTACTTGAGACTGCAATACTTCTAATTTCTGTAATTCAGATTTTGGCCATATTATCACTGGTAATTTTGATATTATTGCAGACAAAAGAATTCGTAATTTATTCTTAAAAGGACCTAAATACAGAATTCCCTCAGAAATTGATTTTAATGCTTGTCGTTGTCAGATTGCTGAAACAATTGAGGATTTTTCAAGTAAATGGTGTCGCCGTGAAAATGCTGATAGTAATGCTCTAGCTACTTGGAAACGTAACATTTTCAAAATTATTGATTCACGTATTAATTTTTATCGTGGAAATGAACATCTTCTTCCACCTAAACCGAGACTTACTTTAAGACATCTGAAAAAGGATATTCTAGCTTTTCACTCAAAATTTGTTTTGGTACCAGCGGACAAGGCGGCTAATAATATCATAATTGTATGACGTATCCATTACATTAACGTTTTACATAAAGAACTTAATAGCACTAATGCGTATTCTAAAACTACTGCTTCTGAAAAAGACATTGTTAACAATCATGTTACTAATATTTCCAGTCTAAAAGTCCGAATCGATGAAAAAGAACTAAAACTGAACAGGCTCAATCAAACCGAGTCTGCAACATTTTCAATTTTGCCGTGTTGGGCTTTCTTCGGGGATTCTTTATTTATCAATTTTTCCTATTATGTATTGGATTCCTAAATTACATAAAAAACCTTAAAAGCCAGATTCATTGCTAATTCTACATCTAGCACAACAACTAAACTTTCTATTTTATTGACGTCTTGTTTGACTGCCATTAAAACACATGTAATTAGATACTGTGATAAAGTATACGAAAATACAGGCAAACATCTATTTTGGTCCATTAAGAATTCCGGTGAAATTCTGGATAAATTAAAAATTAAGAACTATCGGGCTTCAACTGTCAGTACATACGATTTTTCTACCCTTTATACTACACTGCCACATAATTTAATTAATGATAAACTAATTTCCCTTATTCAGAAAACCTTTGCACGGGAAAAAGTTACATTTCTTGCATGTAACTCTCAAAAAGCCTTCTTTACAAACTGTATTGTTAAACAATATACTATGTGGACCTGTGACGAAGTTTGTAGAGCACTCTCTTTTCTTTTAGACAATATTTATGTCAGGTTTGGTAATACCCTATTCAAACAAATCATAGGAATTCCTATGGGTACTAATTGTGCACCCCTGGTCGCCGATTTGTTTTTGTATTGCTATGAAAGAGATTTTATGTTAAGTCTCTCTGAAAATACACAACAAGATGTTATATCAGCATTTAATAACACTTCCAGATATCTTGATGACATTTTTAATTTAGATACATGTAATTCTTTTTTTGATCAAATGGTGTCTAATATTTATCCTACGGAGCTACAACTTAATAAATCGAATACTTGAAATTTAACTACATCATTTTTGGATCTTCATATCACTATCAAAAACAATTCGATTCACACGAAAATTTATGATAAAAGAGATGACTTTGATTTTAGTATAGTAAATTATCCTCATTTGGATGGAGACGTACCGCACGCAACATCTTAAGGGGTAACCGAGCCTGCAACATTTTCAATTTTGCCGTGTTGGGCTTTCTTTAGGGATTCTGTAGTTATCTATTTTATATATCTCAGTTAATTAGATTTGCTAGAGCTTGTAGCAACGTAAAGGATTTTAACGAGCGAAATATTTTCATTACCGGTAAGCTTCTAAAACAGGGCTACCGCTATTATAAATTACGTAAATATTTTACAAAATTTTACAATCGTAACTTTGATTTAATTTCAAAATTCAATAGTGATCTAAAAACACTTCTGCGACAAGGGATTAGCCAGCCTGATTTTTACGGTGATGTTGTTTACAAACTTCGTAAGATCTTGGGTCATTGTAATTTTTCTGTTGTGTTTACTAAAATTATAAAACGTTTTATTAAAAGGGGTTATGACCCTACTATCTTAAGACATACCGCATGCTTAGTGTTCAACCCATTTACAGTTGGACACTACGCTTTCCTCTTTTGATTACATCTGACGGGCCAAGTGGGAGACTTTATGATGGACAGTTCTTAAAGCCCTTTGGGACTGAATTGCCTTAATGTTTGTATTCTGTCTTGCTTCGTCGGGCCCTTGTAGGTGATTTTCTTGTTGCTCTGTCTTCCTTTAAGACACCGAGTACTTTTGTTATGGTCATTGGGTTTACTTTTATATGTTTCTACATGATCATTTTGGTGTTTTACTTATTTAACCTTTTGTAACCATAACAACTGTTAGAATTTCACTTGGCGGGGATTCATTTTATTTACACTGTCTCGTTTATAGGAACAAGGTGGGGCTAAGAGCGAGGTTTGGTGCACCATTAACCGGTTTAAACTCCCCAGTAGTCATTATTATGCTGCTGACCGTTCCAAGGCGGCGCCCCTCTGTGTTCCTCAGATGTATGTCTATGTTGTTTTATACTGTTTTGGTGACACGTTTGCTTGTGTCTCTTGTTGTTTCTCGTCTACGGTAAGTATCTTCCCCATTGCCTCTATTTTTTATTTCTTTGATTAACCCCCCCCCTTCCCCCGGTCTCCTGTCCCCTTCCCCTTTGTGGGCCTATTATTATTTTCTTTGAATTCCTAATCAGTTACAAATTATTTATCATTTAATGATTAACGTGTCGTTGCCCTGAAGTGTTATTAAATGCTGATATAACATCTTGTTGTGTATTTTCAGAGAGACTTAACATAAAATCTCTTTCATAGCAATACAAAAACAAATCGGCGACCAGGGGTGCACAATTAGTACCCATAGGAATTCCTATGATTTGCTTGAATACGGTATTACCAAACCTGACATAAATATTGTCTAAAAGAAAAGAGAGTGCTCTACAAACTTCGTCACAGGTCCACATAGTATATTGTTTAACAATACAGTTTGTAAAGAAGGCTTTTTGAGAGTTACATGCAAGAAATGTAACTTTTTCCCGTGCAAAGGTTTTCTGAATAAGCGAAATTAGTTTATCATTAATTAAATCATGTGGCAGTGTAGTATAAAGGGTAGAAAAATCGTATGTACTGACAGTTGAAGCCCGATAGTTCTTAATTTTTAATTTATCCAGAATTTCACCGGAATTCGTAATGGACCAAAATAGATGTTTGCCTGTATTTTCGTATACTTTATCACAGTATCTAATTACATGTGTTTTAATGGCAGTCAAACAAGACGTCAATAAAATAGAAAGTTTCGTTGTTGTGCTAGATGTAGAATTTGCAATGAATCTGGCTTTGTAAGGTTTTTTATGTAATTTAGGAATCCAATACATAATAGGAAGTTTTAGTTCTTTTTCATCGATTCGGACTTTGACTGGAAGAAGACGAACATTAAGACAATTCAGTCCCAAAGGGCTTTACGAACTATCCATCATAGAGTCTCCCACTTGGTCCGTCAGATGCAATCAAAAGAGGAAAGCGTAGTGTCCAACTGTAAAAGGGTTTCCATAGTTTCCAACGAGGGATCACTTTGTTTCCAGAATTTTGTACTTCACAACAGCAGGTGTCAAGTGCCGTGTGGCAGCCGTAAAAAGTTGCCCCGTACTTCACTTCAGTGTTGTTATATTTTCTGGTCCTTCGGGATCATTGATGCCAACACTATAAAGTGTTGAGAATTGAGTACCGCTCATGCCGGTGCTAGGGGGCGTGAGTGATGTTGCACTTATTCATTATCACTCATGTACAGACTCAATCAAACCGAGTCTGCAATTCTTATGTTATTTTGTTGTGATTAATGCTTCCGAGGGATCACTTTGTTTCCAGAATTTTCAACAGCAGGTGTCCCAGGTCCGCCTGGGCTCCTTGCCATTGGTTCTTGTTGCTGGGTCATATGGGGGTTGCGTTCATTGAACGCCGCCTTTCCTTGTTGATCTTGTTTTTCATAGTTCAAGTGCTGTGTGGCAGCTGTAAAAAGTTGCCCCGTACTTCACTTCAGTGTTGTTATATTTTCTGGTCCTTCGGGATCATTGATGCCAACACTATAAAGTGTTGAGAATTGAGTACCGCTCAAGCCGGTGCTAGGGGGCGTGAGGGATGTTGCACTTATTCATTATCACTCATGTACAGACTCAATCAAACCGAGTCTGCAATTCTTATGTTATTTTGTTGTGATTGATGCTTCCGAGGGATCACTTTGTTTCCAGAATTTTGAACACTAAACATGCAGTATGTCTTAAAATAGTAGGGTCATAACCTCTTTTAATAAAACGTTTAATGATTTTAGTAAAAACAGCAGAAAAATTACCATGACCCAAAATCTTACGAAGTTTGTAAACCACATCGCCATAAAAACCAGGCTGGCTAATCCCTTGTCGCAGAAGAGTTTTTAAATCACTATTGAATTTAGAAATTAAATCAAAGTTACGATTGTAAAATTTAGTAACATATTTCCGTAATTTATGATAGCGGTAGCCCTGTTTTAGAAGCTTGCTGGTAATAAAAATATTCCGCTCGTTGAAATCCTTTACGTTGTTACAAGCTCTAGCGAATCTAATTAACTGGCAAAGCGGGATCGGGTATTTCGGTGATACCCTCGTATATTAATGACTTCGCTTCATTGTCACACACAGTAGATTTTACGCGTTTTCAGCGAAATTTGCATTTAAGGGGGAGGCCGTCGATCATTTCAATCTGAACACTGACAATATGGAAGGCATAACTGACCAGACTTGATTTTAACGACGTGATCGCTGTCAGAATCTAGCTGCTTTTGTAAGAGACGCCTGTGTTTTTTGTCAACGCTTCTGCATCAAAGCCCGTTGCCGCTCTAAAATCGTATTTTCTTCTTAAGCTTCATTTGTTCTTCTCGTTAGATGTTCTTTTTCTTATTTTCTCCTTTGTTTTTCTCTTTCTTCTCTTGTTTTCCTCTCAGCATCTGAATAATGTTGAATCACCCTTAGGATATGTTGCCTGCTTTTTAAATTTGTCTTTTGACGTCTTATCTGTGATATGCAGGCTTCATAACCTCTGATCCCCTTTCAAAATTCCATTTTATTTAGTTCCGCCCATTGTTTTCTCGTTTAGGGCAAACGCTTTATATTACTTGGGGACCATACGCCGCTTTTCATGGAATGGCACGAAAGTGTCACATTGAAGGTTCCATGATAACCGCCGTATGAACACATCTGCGGATGTTTCTAAATTCAAAATTTTACTATTGCATGTTTAAATGTTGAATTCTGCTTAAGCCGGTGCTAGAGGGCGTGGACGGTAACTTGCACTTTCCAGTACCGTCCATGAACAGGCTCAATCAAGTGCCGTGTGGCAGCCGTAAAAAGTTGCCCCGTACTTCACTTCAGTGTTGTTATATTTTCTGGTCCTTCGGGATCATTGATGCCAACACTATAAAGTGTTGAGAATTGAGTACCGCTCGAGCCGGTGCTAGGGGGCGTGAGGGATGTTGCACTTATTCATTATCCCTCATGTACAGACTCAATCAAACCGAGTCTGCAATTCTTATGTTATTTTGTTGTGATTAATGCTTCCGAGGGATCACTTTGTTTCCAGAATTTTCAATCAAGCCGAGCCTGCAACATTTTCAATTTTGCCGTGTTGGACTTTCTTTAGGGATTCTGTATTTATCTATTTTCCTATAGGCTACCCCTGCAATAGCCTTTGAAATTGGAGTACGTTTTCTCTTTTTGTAATAAGAAACTGACACAGACGGGTACTTAAGAAACTTTGAAAATAGTGACTGTTCACACTTGGACATATAAATAGAGAAAAAACAGAATCCCTAAAGAAAGCCCAACACGGCAAAATTGTAAAATAATTCAGGCTCGGTTTTATTGAGCTCAAATTTTGGGTCTTGGTCGGAGATGTTTCTCAACAAATTGATCCCTCGGAAGCATTAATAACAGCAAAATTACATGATTGAGTATGTACATCAAGTTTTGATTAGTGTTCAGAGTTATTGGTTCAGAGGCAGTAGTCATAGATTCTGGCGGCATTACGGAAACATCCATAGGTCTCAAGGCTGCATGATATGAGAGCTGTGTTCAGTTAAATGCAATTAGCTATGCAAATTTTGGAAGCTTCGAGAGAGATATGCGTTGAGTGTCCGTCTATAAATAGCAAAACAGGCCACTTGACAGACCTTGAATCAATAACTGGGACGAAACAGGTCAGTAACCAGTGACAAAAGAGTTCTGAATCCATCCATCCGGACTCACTGCGATCAATATGTGCCTCCTGAAAACCTACTAAGGGTTCTTTGCTAAAACGCTTGCCAGGATATATAATCATCGGCGGGCAAAAATGACCATTTGCACTGGCACAAGCCTGTACACTTAGCTCCTGTTTACTGCTGTTACCATAGGGATACACAACAGGCGCGCCCTTGCATCCGTAGTTGGAAACAGACTTTACCAAGATTCGTCGGCATTATATAACCTGGAAGGATCTTTTGAAAGGGTATCCTCCTGTACTTATAAATGGACGTAGGATATTAAGTCACTAAACCATTTGTTAATGTTATCGGGGTTTACAATAGTCCACTCTTTTCCTAATTGTAGGGTACTTACAGAGAGTTGAGGATGTCTAAAAAGAAGCCCTTTAGCCAATCTTTCCCAAGTAGATTATTCTTGAAAGGGGTTGATCTGGTATGCTTTATGACTTGCAATAATTCCTTTTTGGTACGCCCATATCCAATTTTTGACATATGAATTGCCGGATCAGCAATTCTACTTTCTTCTAAATCGGCCAGAACACCACGTGAGGTTTCGTTTTTTCCATGTACCTTAAATGACAATTAAATCTTTAGTGTTTTTTTAATCAATCAAACAATCAATCAATTAATTAATTATTTGGTTAACCTACCGATCAATTCATCAAATAGATAAATAAAGAATCCCTAAAGAAAGCCCAACACGGCAAAATTGAAAATATTGCAGGCTCGGTTTGATTGAGCCTGTTCATGGACGGTACTGGAAAGTGCAAGTTACCGTCCACGCCCCCTAGCACCGGCTTAAGCAGAATTCAACATTTAAACATGAAATGGTAAAATTTTGAATTAAGAAACATCCGCAGATGTGTTCATACGGCGGTTATCATGGAACCTTCAATGTGACACTTCCGTGCCATTCCATGAAAAGCGGCGTATGGTCCCCAAGTAATAAAAAGCGTGTGCCCTAAACGAGAAAACAATGGGCGGAACTAAATAAAATAGAATTTTGAAAGGGGATCAGAGGTTATGAAGCCTGCGTATCACAGATAAGACGTCAAAAAGACAAATTTAAAAAGCAGGCAACATATCCTAAGGGTGATTCAACATTATTTCGTAGGAATATTGGAACCACCCAACTAGAAAATGCCCGAAAAGTTGAAACTAAAAATACCACAAGCACAACAATAATGTCGTGCGGAACGATCTTCAAGGATCGAAAATATAACATCATTGATTAAATGTACGGGGCGACTTTTTACAGCCGCCACACCGCACAAATAACACGGATGTGATCATAAAATAGATAAATAAAGAATCCCTTAAGAAAGCCCAACACGGCAAAATTGAAAATGTTGCAGGCTCGGTTTGATTGAGCCTGTTCATGGACGGTACTGGAAAGTGCAAGTTACCGTCCACGCCCCTAGCACCGGCTTAAGCAGAATTCAACATTTAAACATGAAATGGTAGAATTTTGAATTTAGAAAATCATCCGCAGATGTGTTCATACGGCGGTTATCATGGAACCTTCAATGTGACACTTCCGTGCCATTCCATGAAAAGCGGCGTATGGTCCCCAAGTAATAAAAAGCGTGTGCCCTAAACGAGAAAACAATGGGCGGAACTAAATAAAATAGAATTTTGAAAGGGGATCAGAGGTTATGAAGCCTGCGTATCACAGATAAGACGTCAAAAGACAAATTTAAAAAGCAGGCAACATATCCTAAGGGTGATTCAACATTATTCGTAGGAATATTGGAACCACCCAACTAGAAAATGCCGAAAAGTTGAAACTAAAAATACCACAAGCACAACAATAATGTCGTGCTGAACGATCTTCAAGGATCGAAAATATAACATCATTGATTAAATGTACGGGGCGACTTTTTACAGCCGCCACACGGCACAAATAACACGGATGTGATCATAAAATAGATAAATAAAGAATCCCTAAAGAAAGCCGAACACGGCAAAATTGAAAATGTTGCAGGCTCGGTTTGATTGAGCCTGTTCATGGACGATACTGGAAAGTGCAAGTTACCGTCCACGCCCCCTAGCACCGGCTAGGGGGCGTGCTAGGGGGCACAGTAATAAAATCATAATAAAAATAATATCGTAATAAAAATAGGGGGCACAGTAATAAAATCATAAAATTAGCACAGTAATAAAATCATAGGGGGTATGGGCACACGTGTGTTCATATATACTTCTGACTCTGTGACTTTCCTGAAAGTTTATATATTCTAAGTTTTTCGACTGATAAAATAGATAAATATAGAATCCCTAAAGAAAGCCCAACACGGCAAAATTGAAAATGTTGCAGGCTCGGTTTGATTGAGCCTGTTCATGGACGGTACTGGAAAGTGCAAATTACCGTCCACGCCCCTTAGCACCGGCTTAAGCAGAATTCAACATTTAAACGTGAAATAGTAAAATTTTGAATTTAGAAACATCCGCAGATGTGTTCATACGGCGGTAATCATGGAACCTTCAATGTGACACTTCCGTGCCATTCCATGAAAAGCGGCGTATGGTCCCCAAGTAATAAAAAGCGTGTGCCCTAAACGAGAAAACAATGGGCGGAACTAAATAAAATGGAATTTTGAAAGGGGATCAGAGGTTATGAAGCCTGCGTATTTGATAAAGTTCATGTAATCATATTAATTATGGAATTAGCTTTTAAAATATCCCGTACTGTATCGCGTGACGTCATTTGAGGTTATATAGTATGTTGAATTTATGACGTCAGAGTTTATATAAACCTGTCTGAGTTTATTTAAAATGGCAGATTTTTATCAACCGAATCCGGATGTGTTTAAAAGCAATTTTCAGCATTTAACCGACGCTCAGAAATGTGAGCTACTGTCTTTGTCATGGGACAATGCACATTGTTATTCCTTCCCTTCCAGGTAGATGCTTTATGTTTTAAGTAAATCTTGTTCGAAAAAAATAAATAACGTTAAACGTATAAAATAATTTTATTTACAGTCGGTGCAGTCATAAATATTACATGTATAACGATATTAATTTAATTTAGTATTTAAATAGCAGTGACGTTATCCTGACCATTTTAGATATATTTTGTTAACTTTCAACGTTGAGAACTGTGGAATTCAATCTTTAAAAAATATTTTAATGATGTTATATAAATCTCTTCCGAGAATCCACCATAAAAATATTATAATCTTTAGACGTAAACAGTGTATAAATATGCACAAAAATTTATTACAATTTCAAATCAGTAAAATATAGCCTTTTGCCATGTAAAACAAATAACAAACACAATATAGATGTATACAGATTCAGTGGAGGAAAGTTACGGAAAGCTCAAGGTGCCTGGTTCAAGACGCATTATTGGCTGAGATATTCCCCAAGCACTGACGGCGTGTTTTGCGTGCCCTGTTTCTTATTCGGTGAGCAGGTCGCCCGCAGTAAAGTTTTGACAAGGGAACCAGTAATCGATTGATGTAATTTTTTCAAAGATTGTTGAAAGACATACCAAGTCCCAATGTCATACTGATCAATTAATTGCTGCGGAGAATTACTTGACCGTGCTGAAAGGGAAGAGAAAAGATATTGAATGTACAATATCTTCTCAATACAATTACCTTATCGAAAAAAAATGCCAGATTCTTGTGTCCATTGTTGAAACGATTATTCTTTGCGGTCAGCAAAATATAGCATTGAGGGGTCATGAAGAGCCATCAAGCAATTTCCATGCGCTGTTGCATTTCCAGGCCAAACATAATAAACTTCTTTATCATCATTTGGTTAATGGTGATCCTAGAACCCGTTATACATCGCCAAAGATTCAAAATGATTTGATAGCTATTTGTGGCCAAATCATTTGTAGCGATATCGTTTCGAGGTGTAACGAGGCTGGAGATTTTGGTTTCATGGCGGATGAGGCTACGGATGCGGTCACCATGGAACAGATGGCTCTGTGTGTGCGCTTTGTGGATCCAAAGAGTGATGAGATACACGAAGAGTTCCTCGGTTTCTCCAAGTGCGAGTCTACTACCGGAGAGGCGTTGGCCAATGCATTCATTGATAACCTAACAAAACTCGGTACGTGCTCTTTTGACAGTGTTTCATAATTTGGAAACACATATTACAATAATGTTTACCAAATAGTGCCCAGTTTACAAAGCCAAAAAGTATCTGTTATTAATAACAAATTACAATTGTCAAATTGTAGACAATGACAAAATTTTCAATGACTTACAGACATGCAAAACAGAGACATTATTCCCTGCGGTCTGGAGACCGCAGGGTATTGGTACGCGTTTAACTTTTGAGGCATGGAGGAGCACGTGACCTGTTTTGGGTACATGGAGGAGCATGTGATCTTTAAACTGTACATGATTGGTTAATTGACCTTTTCGAAAACCTAGCTAAATACCGTTTGCCGGTACGTTACGGATTTACCTGTAGGGTATTAGACCGAAAATCACCTAATTAAGAACAAAAAACTTTTACGTGATATTTCTAATTTTCTATAATTATTTTACCGTTTAAGGTGGAAAAACTTGAATGATGTGCAATGTTTCTTTAATATCTATCTCAAATTTTACAAACAATAAATTGTTCATACTGAAAATCAACAAAATCAAAATATTCATAGTGGCATCTGCCATAATAAATAGAGATATTTTCTGCGTAAACTTGTGTGTTTACTTTATTTATTTTTTGCTCGGAATTATTCATAAAATGGTAGGCCTATTTAATCATTTTCTTAAAAAGAAATAATTGTTTCATGTTCTCCGGTCTTTAACGGTCACCAGTTTCCAAAGACCTTCTTCTATATTGATCGTTTATTCAGTTGTCAACTATATTCCTGATACAAACGTTTATTTACCCCCCCCCCCCCAAAATAATGTTGAAAATAGCTAAATAAAATATCTTTATATCATTAAAATGTTCACCGCAGGAAACCATTTTACTTGTACAATTATTGACTAGTGTGCAATTTAATATGATGTGATATTCACCGGCAGATGACATATTGACCGAGGCGATCGCCGAAGTTAATATGACTTTCTGCCGGTGAATATCACATCATATATAATGGCACACTAGTCCATAATCGTTTTATTATATGTATAGACTATACAAATTAAAAATAAATTACAGAAAGCAAACTTATACATGTACAAATGTTGTCTGTTTCATTAAAGCGCGGAAAAAACGCATGTGGAAGGCGTGCAACAACTACGCGAACGCTGCGCATACAAAAGTAATTCAAGTTTATACTCATCATTGGGGTGAAACTTTTAACTATAATAGTGAAGTTATGAAATTTTAATCGAGAAATATACAATAAAGAACAAAACGCAACACTTATTTTTTTTTAATAATCACGCGTAATTAACAGTCAACGATATATGGTCATTGAATATGAGTCTCAATCTAATGTTAGACTGGGAAAATCCAATTTAAAAATAAAGTAACACTTTACATATTCAAATATAATAGATAAAATAGCATTGAATTTCAAACAAACTTGTTATTTAAAGGAGAATGATGTATAATAGTAAAGTTAAAGTAACCTAATTACAATACAGGCAGTGCAGTAGTGGATATATAGGGTTAGTTTCGGATTTTTAAGATGTAAAATTTATAGCAATATCGGTAGGACAATAAAATAATAATCTATTTATTTAATTATTATCCCCCGCCGATGGAATCGGGAGGGGGATATAGTTTTGGCGTTGTCGGTCCGTCCGTCTGTCCGTCCGTCCTTCTGTCCATCCGTCCGTCCGAATTTCGTTTCCGGAGTAGTTCTCTGCAACTACTGGCTGGAATTCAACGAAACTGTATGGGAATCATCAATATCAAGAGGAGATGCGCATCTGACCGTCCGTTCGTCCATCCGTCCGTCCGAATTTCGTTTCCGGAGTAGTTCTCTGCAACTACTGGCTGGAATTCAACGAAACTTTATGGGAATCATCAATATCAAGAGGAGATGCGCATATAGTCGGCTTGTTCCGGTCAGACACTTTTTAACTCAGAGTTATTGCCCTTGATTAGTTATGTTAGTATGCATATAGAGTAAAAATCGTTTCCGCGCTACTTCTCTGCAACTACTGGCTGGAATTCAACGAAACTTTATGGGAATCATCAATACCAAGAGGAGATGCGCATATCATCGGCTTGTTCCGGTCAGACACTTTAACTCAGAGTTATGGCCCTTGATAAGTTATGCAGAATGCATATGGAGTAAAAATCGTTTCCGCGGCTATTTCTCTCTGCAACTACTGGCTGGAATTCAACGAAACTTTATGGGAACTTTCAATACGAAGAGGAGATGCGCATGTCGTCGGCTTGTTCGGGTCCAGACACTTTAACTCAGAGTTATGTCCCTTGATTAGTTATGCAATATGCATATGGAGTAAAAATCATTTCCGGAGTAGTTTTCTGCAACTACTGGCTGGAATTCAAGCGAAACGTTTATGGGAATCATCAATATCAGAGGAGATGCGCATATCGTAGGCTTGTTCCGGTCAGACCACTTTAACTCAGAGTAATGACCCTTGATTAGTTTATGTAGTATGCATATAGAGGTAAAAGTCGTTTCCGCACACTACTTCTCTGCAACTTACTGGCTGGAATTCAACAAAACTTTATGGGAACCTTCAATACCAATAGGAGATGCGCATATCATCGGCTTGTTCCGGTCAGACACTTTAACTCAGAGTTATGGCCCTTGATTAGTTATGCAGTTATCCATATAGAAAAATATTTGTTTTCCTCGCTACTTCTCTGCTACCACCGGCTGGAATTCAATGAAAACTTTATGGGATACTAAGGAGGAGATTGTGCATATAAGTCGCCTTGTTCCCAGTCAGATTACTTATAACTCAGATTTTATGGCCCCTTGATTAGTTATGTAGTATGCATACATCTCATTGGCATTTCCAGATTTTATCTATTTAACACAAAAAGTTATGGCTCTGTTTCTTTCCCTGAATATTTTATCAAGTTTCAAAGAATATTACTTGTTTATTTGCCATGATTAATATATAAATTAAAGCCTTAATGGTCTTCAGTTGTTTGTTGTTAATAATAACCAGTACTCGGCGGGGGATATAAATTCAACGAATTTGCTTGTTGTTTATACATTTCTTCCTTCTTTTTTGTATTGTATTATAACTCGTTTCAAGGTATAAGAACAGATCAGATGCCGAGGCCCAGGGTTTATAAAGGCCCAGCAAATTGCGGGCAAAACATGGGTTGGCGTCCCACCCCAAGGGATAAAAAAGCATTTTAAAAACCAGAGATTTTTGTATAAAACATTGCAAGGCAAAAACGGGTTTGGGAAATCTCCCCAAAAATTTCCCTTTTTCCCCCCGTCTAAAGGGGTCTATCCCAAAAACCCCTTAATGAAAACCGGCCCAACAGGTGGAAATTCCCCCTTTAAAAAACTTTTTTCTGAAACCCACGCCCTACTTCATTTTCCAAGAAACACGGGGCGGGGAAATTGATACGAGAAAGGGAAAGGGCCATGGTTTGACGTAAACCGCTTACGATCATTTTTTTGTGAAAACCTGTTTTTCACCCCCCGTGGGGAAGCGTTGAAAAACTTTTTTTCTTGCAAAAATACGGGAAAAACCTTTATCAAAAAAAAATATTTTGTTTAACCCAAATTTTTTAAAAATATTAAAACCCTTAAAAAACAAATATTTTTTTTATATTTTGCTTTTGGTGTTTTTTAAAAGTACTTTAAAAAACGCTTATCAAAATCCCGGAAAAAACCCTGAATTTAAAATAAATTATGTCATAAAAAAAAGGAAAAAATTTTTAAACATTTTAAAAAAAAAAAAAAACCCCGAAAGCCAAAAATGAAATCCCTACTGAAAAATTATCTGAAAATTTGAAAACAAATTTTTTTAACCAAAAAAAAAAAATTTAAAAAAATCGTTCAAAATTTTAAGGGCCAAAATGTGAAATCTTTTTAAAACCCTATTAAAGGAAAAAATAAAAAATTAAAAATCTTTTTTGAGAAAAAAAAAAGAAAAAAATTTTTTTTCCTCAGCGTCAAAGGGTTTTAATTAAAAGCAGTGCCCTGCCCCATGTTTTTTTTTTTTTTTTGTAGAACAATAAAAACCCAACCGCTTGACAAACTTGCTGTTGACGGGGGATAAGTACAAAAAAATTGTCCGTTAATGAATTTTTGAGTTTATTGTGACCCCTGGTGGCGATTGAAACATCTTTTTTATCAAGCCCTTGTTCCACTGTCTAAAATGCTACAAGCTAAGGACTGGTGACCTGCTCCATGCAGCTAATGATACCCGAGTTTGTTATGGCTTTCTTCTTCGGGTAAAATTTTATAATATGACATATTCAATTGGGTGTTTTTTAAATCATTAATTGATAAGCATAACAGTAGTAAAATATGAAAAATATACCATAATGCCCTTTTAAAAAAACATTTATCTATGACTAAATAGTAATAATAATTTCAGGCCGTAGAGAAACGACGAACGATGTTTGGAAACAGCCTGTATCAAAAGGCCGTTGACATTGCTGACGACATAGACGTCGTGCCTCACCAGAACCCTAAAGGTCGTCAAAAGAAATTTTGGCCCGGGAAAGCCCCCAGGTGAAAAGGGCTGAATTTTTTTTGGGAAAAAAAACATGTTTTTTTTCCCCTTCCCCTTTAACCCTTTTTTTTGGTTTGAATTAGAAAACCCGAATGAATTTCCAAAAGGGCCAAAGAAAACGCTTCCAAATGCTCCAAAAACTTTTTTTCCCCCCATTTAAGGGTTTTTTCTAGTCGGGAAATTAAACCCCCCAAGAAATTTTTAAATAAAAATATTAAACCATATTCCCGAAATATTTAAAATTTTTTTAATTTTTTTTCCCAAAACAGGTCGGGGCCCCTTTTTAAAATCCACATTAAATTTTTTTTTATAAGCAAACGATTTTTTCCCATGAATCCTTTTTGCAATTATTATTTTTTATACGCCCTATAATATAACGCGGTGTTTTATACATTATAATGCAATAAAATATTAAGATTATCACGAGGAGAGGTCAAAACCTTTTCACACTTTTCACATAATTATTATTCTTATTATTTTTTTTTCTCAACAGTTTCTATTTAATTCAGGTGCAGAATGATGGCCTTTCACATGAGAGCATTTAGAGTTTGTACCAGGCCTTCAATACAAGCTTAAATGTGGACAAACCAATCTTTGTCCGTGAGTGTGAGCGATGGCGTATGTGGTGGACAATCACGGATTTGGCAGTTGGTCGTCCTAAAGCCATATGTTCTCTGGAGGAAGCTATTGCTTTAGCAAGCAAGACTCTAAACCCAAGCATAAGGCATTGTTTGACCCTATTAATGGTCATGCCAGTTTCAACGGCAACAGCTGAACGCTCGTTCTCAGTGATGAGACGGGTTAAAACCTACCTCAGAAGAACTATGGGGACAGAGCGTATGTCTGGTTTAGGCCTCATGAATGTGTATAGGGATAGAGAATTCAGTGCCGAGCGCGTGGTAGACATGTTTGCAAACCAGCAAAACAGACGTCTAGCTTTTGTTTTTAAAGTTTAATTTTTTATCACACACCCGAGCCGCTTTTGCGACTCTGTTAAATATTGCACAGCAGTGCATATATTTTGACGTGACGTCATTTGCGTTACACAAATATAGCGTTACGACGCGCTAAATGTAAGTGTGGTACTATATGCGCCTCAATAAAAATTGTCCTTTTTTCACTTCAAACGGTATTTATTTTTGGAATGTGATAAATAGAATATTGAATCCGTGTAAGTTCATTACTGAATTCATTGAAACGAGTTGAATAAAATAATATGCTTGCCAGAGGCTCGCATAATATAATTTTATTCAACTCGTTCAATAAATTCAGTATCAAACTTTCACTCATTCAATATCCTATAAAGAAAAATTACATCGTATATTTTTTTTATTTTACATATTGTAAAAGTAATAAAAAGAGTTTGAAATCATCACCAATTTGTTGTCAATGTACTCTCAGAATAGTCCCGGAATGCCAGGATATCGCTTCCTGATTCAAAAAATTTCCGGGGGAGCATGCCCCTAGCTAGGGAGTACATATCAAAATGCCTCAGTTACGCCCCTTACATATATTTACTATATTGATTTAAAAATAATTTTATGTATCTATGTGATTCAGAAACAAGGCATGCTATTGTATAGTCCTTAAGGGTCGATTAATTAATAGAATGGTGCCACTGGTACGTGATGCAGCAAAACGAACTCACAAATTGAACAATCATTTATGAGTTTTCATGTTAGGTTTTTATTACAGCTATATGATCATTTAAACTATTCATACCCTCCTTCCATTGATGATGTCATCAAGTCATGACGTCACAAATGTTAATGTGAGAACATAATTATACGCTTAATTTGGTAGGTTATTTTAACATACATTTTGCTTTACATATGTATTTGTCTGTGTCCGATTTTGTTTGTTCTATTTCAGTTTTAGACGCAGTTCTCAATATTTCATTATACGAGACTATAAAAGCGGTTCTCCCGGCGCATAGTGGTGTTAGTTGCTTATATATTTCAATCTAAAGCATCTCTGTTCAACTCGAAACATGTTCCGTTTTACATTAAATCAAAACAAAAAGTGGTCAGGGACCTGTCATGATTTTGAAAAAATTTATGGCACAATAGTAAAAAATGAAACGGTTACGTGACTGTCTCTATATGGAAAAATGAACTTTAAATCGTGTTTCATGTTTCAATTTGGTCTTTTAGTAAAAGACTAATTGTTTGGTGTATTTTTCGTATTCTTCACAATCGCCTTAGCGTGAATTTACTCAGTGGAAGCATACTGTAAACTATTGATAAAAATTGTAACACAAATTGTTTTGTTTCTTTTCCTTTCCAACTGATTACATGCCTTTTAGGAGTGTGTGTTTTTAAACAGTGAAGAATTATATTTTTTTAAAATGAATAAGATCTTTCAAAGTTTGAAGTTTTTTTGGCAGATAATTGGCCATGTTGGCTAAAATAAGTGTATATATTAAAAGTGATATATATAAAGATGCCGTAATTTGATGGATGATTTTCATTGAGAAAGATTAAAACGTAATTTTTGCGCGAAACGTAGTCGTTACTTGAGTGCGTACAGGAAACTGGATGAAATGTAGAGGTAACTTGTGGGCAAGAGTTAAGAGATTCCCTCAATAACGAAGTTATGGTGTGTTGAGAATTGTGTTATAATTGCTCAAGACTGTGTCCAGAATTGCATTTGAAAAGGGCAAAATGTAGCAGTTATCGCGAGAGACGGAACGGTTCCGCAATTTTTAAAAAATATTCACTACACTATAAATATGATACGCTTAGGTAAGAAAAATTTTGATGAGAGAAGAGTTTTGTAACGATCAAGCGGTAATTGAATATTTTTTTACATTGGTCACTGGTGGATATAATTTAAGGTAATTCATGTTATTTACGATATCACAATATATATTAGAAAACATTTTATGTATATAACAAGGTATATCTACTGTAGTACGTTCTGCTGGATTTTGAGATTGTGATAGCATGTTTATTTTGCAATGTAAACAAAATATGCTAGTAGTGGAAAGTATATTATCTCGCTTGAAAAGTACCATGAAATGCTACGTAATATATAAGTACATTTCAAAACGTAGTATTAGTATTTCAATGAAGAGTAATCTCCCGAATTTTAAAAGTTTCTTATGAATATGTTTTTTGCGTGGTGGGGAGGTAACAATGTGGTGTGTGTGCGCTAAAGTAAGAAACAGGATGATTTAGATAACTGAACAATATTAAATAATAGACTGTAGTTTGCATCAGTTGCATATGAATTTATATTCCAGGTCATTTTTTTTCTATCTACAATTAAGTTGCGACTAGCATATATGTTTTTGGGTTGGTTTTAAAGTTGAACAGTTGTGATATATTGATAGCATTTTTAATCTTTCTCTGCATTCTGCACACTCAATGTGCTATGGTGTATGACTATAAAGGTCTACAAAAAATGAATTTCTCACTACTTAACATCAACAGCAAGTAAGTACATTCAATTTAGTAACGTACATTCAAGACCGAAATTAAGGGCTGAGATTCAAAAAGCTACAGGTAGAGAACAGAGCTGGAAGATTACGAAAGTTAACTTTTGAAAAGAGCGTGTATTGTAAATTACGTATTACAGAATCTGAAATATTTGACTTACAAGCGAGAAATGAAAGTAAACAATGTTTTATAAAATAAAGCATAACAATGTTTCATATAACAATGTTTCGTATATAAGTTAATGATTTTTCCCAATAAGTTACGAGGTGAATTAAAACCTGGAATATATTGTAAAGCAAGCAAAAATCATGTTAATGTGTGACACTTACCTAAGCAATTTATTTTACATGCATTTTCATCAAAGTGTGACTGTTTGGCTAATCATAATGTCGTAAAACAATGCGGATGATGTTGTATGTATGTTGAAGATAATTAATAAGGGCTGTTTCTGACGAGATCATCTTCAAATGTATGTTTAGCTTGCAAGTGCGCCATAAAATTTGAAGTTTGTTGAGATATTAAAACATGTTTTGTTTTTTTTTACATAAAAATTCAACAAATTTTATCAATTACACCATAATGGGGCTCATAAAATTTCTGGAGCATGCTGTAAATTATGTCATTAAACAGGTGAAGTAGAATATTTATGATATGGTTATAAGGATGATCAGCGATGTGTTTTGATATATTATTTTATAAAGTAAAAATGTTTGGTTTTAATTAAAAATATAAAAAGAATACATTTTGTTATATAATGTGAATTATTAATTTTTGTGTTTTTATGTACAACAAGCCCATGCCAGAAACTGAAATGTAGCGGTTACCCATATGAGAGTTACAAGAGTATTTAATAAGTCTTATAGAGGAAGTCTAGTAAAATGCTAAAGATTGATATTTGTAGTGTTTGAGTGATGTGAGTTGTATGTTGTCATAAATGTTAAATATGCATCAGATTGGTTGTTTACATGGTATTTGTAGTCTTGTGATAGTGAATCAGAAGGCATCATCAAAGTGCATCTGTATGCTGTATGGTACATATCTTATTGGCGGACAAGCGTGATGAGTTTGGTTTGTTGTATGTTCAGATGTTTAGAAAAGAATAAATAGCCAAACGCAGAAGTTTTTAAGGTTTTCCCATTCCTTGTCAGATTTTCTTGAATGAATTCCTGTTGATATTCTTTTTGTATAAACTGAAATGTAGTTACAAAAATTATTACATTACTTTTAATCATTTTCGGGTGAAAAAAACCCAACTTGCTATATGCAGTGAATACGTTTGACAGAGGAGTTAATGTAATTCATGAAATAGATCAACACATGTCTAATGTCGAACTGCTTTTCCATGGATAATCTGTAAAGAACTTCGAAGTCATGCATTGAAATAGTAAATATGTATCATCTCATCTGTGGTTAAAATTTGTTACTGTTTTAACATTCTCAAAACCCTGAATATATGTATAATTTAACAAAAAATGTGGTTTATTTCCCCTACACCTTGTGAGAATGGAATTGTTGGGATAAACAAAATTTCGACGTAGTTCAACAGTTAATGATTATGAGCTGCTAATTTAAGGATATCGCAATGTTAACGTGCATTTCTGTGGCCTGTTTTTATAGAATGACCTGCTCAATTTTGATATGGAAATGAGAGACATGTTGTATCTTGTTGCAAGAATTCAAATGGTATGTCCGGAGATATGTCTTTTTCAATATTTTCAAACATTCATTTTTATGATTCTGCTGAACATTATTTTTTTCACTTTCCGTGGTTCAATATTTGTAAATGGTATTGAGAATGCGTGTTCTAAAGGTAAGAGATACATGATATTTTAACCTAAAGATAGAAAAAATTACACTCACGAACGGGGAACATCTATCGTAAAGTTACAACAGACTTTGCACTTAAGATTTTCTTAAGATATTTTGTGAAAAGGAGATTTATCATAAGATTTCTCTTACGATGAAAAATTGTCGTAAGATTTTTTGTGAAAATGTCTGCTGGGTCATTTTTTTTGTCTCTTCTGAATTCCAATCATTCGGCTCATACTTTAAAAGTACCGAGAAACTTAGTTAAAGGTACATGTATATATTAGTTGAATTTATCAGAAATATTTTTGAAAACAAATTCAGTCATAAAATGTTTGGAAAAACGTGAATTGTTAAAAAAAATCAGATGCTTTTTCCGACTATCTCATCAAATGCCTAAATCATATGTTTATATAAAAGCATATTTGTGACCATGTAAAGAAACAAATTAATCATATTTAAAAAAAAATGTTTTTGGAAAAAAAAGTGTTTTCAGTCTGAATCAATTTGCCAAAAATTTTACAAAATTCGAAAATAATTGTACCTTCTAGATTGTTTGACAGCATCTTAGATTGTATTTACACGAACCCGAAAAATCCGTTTGGAAATATCCTGACAGGAAATGATATCATATTATATGACGTAAACTATGATAAACAAGATCAACAAGGAAAGGCAGCGTTCAATGAACGCAAGCTCAAGAACGTAATGGAGGATTATAGCTTTGTATGTTTATGTTCTGTAAATACCTTGAGGTTACCTTACAATTATTGGGAAGGAAACAAAAAAGCCTAGATTTCAGATTTGCAAAAATGTTATGTAAAATTTGCAAGAGCAACCAAACGGGAACAAAAAGACAACCCACATGAATGTAGATGAAAAATATTCTGGATCGTCAAAGGCAATGGAGTCATCTCTGGCCGTAAGGGGACTAAACAATCTCAAAAGAAAGGTTTAAACGTTAAAAAAGGTCTTCATGGAAGATGGCAGAAAGACTTAGTTAAAAATCAGAAGTGCAGTGAGTACTGACATCGAAGAATGCAGAGGCAAACATCACGTCATACAAGGTTTCACTAATGACCTGTACAAATTATAAGAGAAAAATAAAAGTTTGACTACATCTGTAATAAATTATTTGAGAAAATGCTTCAATTATGCTGTCAGTTTAAATAAATGAGACTTGGTTAAAAAGTAGCCTCGAGGCATCTGTACCACATTCTTCTCGTTTACACGGTGCCTATGCAGATCAGGAGTGGTGTCGTTAAAAAACAGGGAATACAAGCACAAATCCTTTCCTTATAAAAATTATTTGACGTGACAGACCTGTTCAAAACATAAACCTTTCCGGTAATGTGTAGAAAACTTAGTGACCTGGAATTAACTAACTCTGTAGAAAACATGAATCAGATTATTTCTAGAAAAGCCAAGAAAGCGATGCACTTTTCAATTTCAGAAACCTTAGAATGCAGACAAAGGAAGCAGTTACATTTGCACAGAAAATATATTTCGTTATCTTTATTTTTTAACATTTTATTTCTATTTATATCATTAAAAAGATATAGGATATTAAAGTGTTTTCTATAATTACAAGATTTATTTTCATCAAGTGTTATGAAAATAAATATTTCATGAGTGGCAGTAGCCACGAGTGAAAAAAAGACAATTTTCGCACCACAAGATGAAAATAAATCCTGTATTTATAGAAGAAAAAAACTTGAGTTGTTATAATATACATTTTTTCTCATCACAAATTGAATGACTTTCCTTTAATTTGTGTTTATTAAAAATGTAGTCCGGCAAGACACCAATGAAAATACGGAAAGTACGTTTCACTGCAGTGGAAAAAAATTATTACAGTGAAAATTCGGGAAATGAAATATGCATTGTTTGTCTGTCTCTATCGTAATATTACATTTATAGAATGATTATAGATTAAAAGTTCTTTTTAAAAGATACCCAGATCGATTAATTCAGATTTTAGGAGTAAATAAAATATACTTTAGCAGATTGCTGATGTTTGAACTTACAAAAACTGGGGATGTTGAAAGGGATGTTTTCTGCCACAAGTCGGTGTTATTCCCAAAGCCGTAACAAATGTTAACAAATTATTAGAATTTATGCAAGCAAGGAATTTTCTTTAAGAATAACTAGGTCCCATCTACAGATACAAGAACAGCCTTTACTAGTTTTAACAAAAATAGTGTTTGCACAATTTGGAAGAAGTCAGTTTTAGTGGCACATGAATATTTGTTTGATTTCAAAAATTCTTGGAGTGCAATTCGTGTAGTGGGAAATAATGAGTTAAAATGTAAGCACAAGTGTTGAAGTGGATTTGGGGACCACGTTAGCCTTATTTAAAAAGACCGTCGTATCCTGATAGAAAACAGGAAATGGAAAAAAGTTTCAAACAATGTGTGATCTAGTAAAATGAGCATAAATAGGAATTAAAGAATGTAAGGCTCATTAGCACAGTGGAAGCCTGTGCTTAGCGGTTTTCAGTAAGCTTTCTTTGCTGAAAAAGGTTGAAAATTTTGTGTAAGAAATTACATATTATATAATAACATTAAGACCAGGCTAGAAATGTACGTAAATTAGAAACAAAGCCTACACAAGTATGAAGACATGATCCATAAAACTATTCTCGGTGAATCGAAAGCGAAACTGTAACCGTCTGTCGGTGTATCAACGAATCGCTTGAGAAGTATACATAACAGATCAGAACATGACGGCCTGACTAAACTATTCTGCGTAAGTGATATCGCTCCTGATACAATGAAACGAGATTTTCATGCTGAGAAAGACAGGGGCATCAGAAAAGGGTCGAATGAGATGCCGCAGTTTCGTCGCAGTGTCAACATCGATGTGTCATCGATTCTATAATAACCTTCATATTATATACTTATTGAAACACACAGCATTGTTTATGCTTCCAATCTTGATATTATTAGCGAACATAATCTATATTATATTCAAAACGAAATTTCACATGTACTTAAAATTATTTTTGATAACATCATATTCTGAGTTATTTAGCGTCATATTCTTACGATTTTTGTTGTATGATGAAATGAACGAAGGGGAAGTAAGCTTAAGAAACTTATTATGCAATGTTTAGAAGAAATACATCGATTACATAAGAACATACATTTACTGACATCATTTTGAAATGATGAAAACGGAGAAAATTTGATGAGAAAATTGACTCGGTGAGAACAGACTTGTATTATTTGATAAGAAAACGCTATTCGCCGTTCACCGATGAGGGGGCTGTTTACGTCATGATTACACTGTCTGTATTTATAAAAATAACGCTGCGGAAGTAAAATATGTGCCATATTGCGCGAAGGTTGCAATAAAGGATTTTGTGATTTAGCAGACATTTACTAAATTAATGCATCAGCGGATTTTCAGTTAAAATGTCACTTTGAGCTATTGACTGTCGACGATCTAATTATTTTGTTACAATTCGTGCTACGTTCCGTGCCTGTCAAATTATATTGGACACTATTACTTTTAAACATGAACTGATCACAGGGAACGACGTGCTGATATTCTTGCATGCTACCAATTGCGTATTTCCGTCGTGTGAATAATTATGCCCCCACTTCAAAGAATAGGGGGTATATTGCTTTGCATTTGTCGGTCCGTCGGTCAAATGGTTTCCGAGTGATAACCAAAGAACCCTTAAGCCTAGGAACTTCTAAGACCTGGTATGGTGATTGGTCATGACCAGTATATGACCCCATTATTGATTGTTGGGGTCAAGGTGAGAGAGTCAGAAGGTTGTTGTCACATTGTACTCTGGGTGTAGGTAAGAAACGGTTTAGTCCGGGGGTATCAATAACTAAAAATAAACGCTTGTAAGCCTGAGGAACTTCATACTTGGTATGGGTGATTTGGCTCATGACCAGCAGATGCACCTCCATTGATTTTAGGTCAAGGGTCAAAGTGTCAAAGGTCACTTGACCTTATAAGGTTAAAAAACGGTTTCCGATCAAAAAACTAAAGAACGCTCCATGCTAGGAACTTCAAACTTGGTTATGGTGATTAGTCATGACCAGCAGATGACCCCTATTGATTTGTGGTCAAAGGTCAAGGTCACAATGTCTTCGGGTGTCGGGCTGCGTTGCATTGAATGCCGCCTTTCCTTGTCGATCTTGTTTATCATATTTGTATGTAAAAACGGTTTCCGATCAATAACTAAAGAACGCTTAGGCCTAGGAACTTCATACTTAGTGTGGTGATTGGTCATGACCAGCAGATGACCTCCATGATTTTGGGGTCAAAGGTCAAGGTCACAATGACCTTGTAGGTAAAAATGGTTTCCGATCAATAACTAAGGAACGCTTAAGACTAGGAACTTCAAACTTGGTATGGTGATTGGTCATGACCAGCAGATGACCCCCATTGATTTTGGGGTCAAAGTCAGGGTCACATTGACCTTGTAGGTGAAAACGGTTCCTGATCAATAACTAATGAATGCTTAGGTCTAGGTACTTCATACTTGGTATGATGATTGTCATGACCAGTAGATGACCCATATTGATTTTGGAGGTCAAGGGTTCAATGTCATATTGACCTGTGTTACATAATGCCGGTTTCTTGACCAATAACTCAACACTCAAGTTGCCTTGGGTTGATATTATTATATTTAAACGTAAATTCGCTTTTGGTGTGTACACTTTGAGGTCTTTGATGTAAAATAACAAATTGGGCGTCATAAAATGAGGCCTACCATGATTCATAATAGTTTATGGCATATATGTATGTTTGTAAGATGTTATGTATATACGTAAAGTTGCTGCATCAGAAACTATGGCGGTCACAATAATTATTACCTTGTGGACTAGTCGATGCCGAGTAGATACAAGAATAACCCTGTATTATTGTTTTGTTCACTGGGTCAGAAGTCATGATTAATAACCTGTCACATATAATTGGGCTGCCCGTTAGGGAGCATACATGTTTTACAAACATATCTTGTTATTCTCATTTTGTTTCAAGTGGACTCATTAATCTAAATTTTTAACTATTAGCAGTTATTGGTACTATCCTAGCAACGCCCTGTATCTCATTACCGGGTTTCTTATCAGTAGGTGGTTCGGTCAATCGCAACTTTTCGGCTCTTTCCGTCAGTTTTTGGGTAAGGACCTCGAACACAATAAACAGAACGAATACTTAAAATGTAACCAAATAGTAATTGAATGCTAGAGGTTAAATACTTAATTTATACCACTATATTGAGTACATTTACATATTAAACAGTAAAAAGTACATTATTTACATGCCTTATGGCTGTAGAACCGAAAGTTCAAGTTCTTACCTTTTGAATATAATTTTCGGGGGATTTTGCATACTGCTAACATCAGTAGGGTCAATCTCAATACGAGTTGATGGAGCTGACCTATATGTCCAATCATAATTTTACACATATAGACTTTATTTTCCTTCTGATGTCAAATATATACATTCACTATACATTTTTAAGAGTTACTCAGCGTCTGTCTTTTTCTCTTATGATTGAAACCACGTGGGTAGAACTAATTTCAACCGAGAGATATTATGAAATATGATAAGACAAGATCAACAGGAAATGGCGGGTGTGTCAATGAACGCAAACCCACATGATCCCGAGCAACAAGACATGGCAAGAAGCAGGGGGACCCAACAAAACAGGACAGGGCAAGACAGCGACGGACAGTTAATCATTAAATGACGTAATTAATGTTGTAACTGATTAGGAATTTAAGAAAATAAAATAGGCCAACAAAGGGCGAAGGCGATCACGTAGACCGGGGGGGACTGCTGGGGAGTAATCAAGAAATAATAAATAGACAATGGGGAAATACTTACTAGACGAGAAAACAACAGGAGACACAAGCAAAAAGTGTCACCAAAACAGTATGAAAGCAACCATAAAGACATACATTCTGTAGGAACACAGTGGGCGCCGCCTTGAAACGGTCGCAGCATTAAAATGACTGCTGGGGTTAAACCGGTTAATGGTGACAAACTTTCCGCTTCTTAGCTCCCACCATGTTTCCCTACTAAACGGACAGTGTAATAATAAAATGAAATCGCCAAGTGAATCTAGACATTGCAGGTTACAAAAAGGTTAATAAGTAAACACTAAGAATGATCGATTTCACTAAAGTAACCCATAGACCATAACCAAAAAGTACTCGATGTCTAAAGGAAGACGAGCAAATCAAGAAAAATCACCTCACAAGGCCCGACGAAGCAAGCAGAGACGAACATTAAGACAATTCAGTCCCAAAGGGCTTTTATACTATCCATCATAGAGTCTTCTCGCACTGGTCGTCAGATGCAACAAAAGAGGAAAGTCGTGAGTGTCCAACTGTAAAAGGCTTGACACTAAAGCATGCAGTTATGTCTAAGTAGGCGTCATAACCTCTTTTAATAAAACGTTATATGATTTTTAGTTAAAGAACATGCCAGAAATTACCATGACCCAAAATCTTACGAAGGTCTGTAAAATCACATCGCCATAAAAACCAGGCTGGCTAATCCCTTGTCGCAGAAGAGTTCTTTACATCACTATTGAATTTGGAAATTAAATAATATTTCGATTTTGTAAAATTTAGTAGAAATATTTCCGTAATTTATGATAGGCGGTGCCCTGTTTTTAGAGCTGCTATAGCTGTACGAGATGATTCGCAGTGTGTGATTGCTCGGCAATGAACTTTGATTTTGAAGGGTACGATCACCTGAACGATTGTGATCTTCTTACTAAGATATTACCAAACAATTTAAAGACATACACTTTTACTATAATTTCATATTGGTGATGCAAATCGTAAATAGCCTAATTTTATATGCTACATATTTTGTTAAGATTATTAACCCTTTCACATTATAGCTGGCATTATATTTTAGAATTATTTTCAGTTTTTTTTCTTAACAATGAACCTGAACCATGTCCTTTTTTCGCGTTAACAATGATGTCAAAAAAAGACGTTTTAAGTGATGTTGGTATTTTTAGTTTCTTGCATTTGGCCTTTTTTCAACTTGGGTGGTTCCAGTATTCCTACTTAAATACTGTATAATCACCCTTAGGATATTTTGCCTGCTTTTTTAAATTGGTCTCAGTGGCACCCAGATCACAAAATTCTCTAAAAACCTGGAGTGCCTAAGACGGTGAAGGAAAGGACATTTTATTGTGAAGAATATAACAAATCGGGTCTAATACTGTTATACCGTCGCGACCCCTAAAGAAAAACCCATAGATTTAAGCGAATTCAGCATATTAACATTACATCTTGCTGGAGTGTTTCTGGAATTTCAAAATAATTCACATTTCGAGTTTATAATATTGAATTCTGCTGTCAAAATTAAAGACGAAAAATTTTAGAATCCCTAAAGCAAATATTAAAAAGATTCAAAAATAAGGAAAGCTGGCAATAGGGGTATTTGCAGTTTAAAAAGTTATGGAGCAAACAGAAATGTAGACCTATTTGATGCCAGCGACTTATTGAGTGTGAGAAATGGTGATAGCCCTCAAGCCGGGTAGCTTTAGGGGGCTGTTAGAGTGTTCTTTGGGACGATTTCTTAATGTTCGCCTTCTGCCTAGCTTCGTCGGGCGCTTGTAGGTGATTTTATCTTGTTGCTCTGTCTTCTTTAGACATGAGTTTTTGTATGGTCATTTGGCTTTACTGTTTGATATGTTTCTTACTTATTGATCATTTTTAGTGTTTATTTACTGATTTACACTTTGTAACCTCGAGCAACTGTTTTACTTATTTAACCTTTTGTAACCATGACAACTGTTAGAATTTCAACTTGGCGGGCATTCATTTTATTTACACTGTCTCGTTTATAGGAACATAGTGGGGCTAAGAGCGAGGTTTGGTGCACCATTAACCGGTTTAAACTCCCCAGCAGTCATTATTATATGTTGCTGACCGTTCCAAGGCGGCGCCCCACTGTGTTCCTCAGATGTATGTCTATGTTGTTTCATACTGTTTTGGTGACACTTTTGCTTGTGTCCCTTTTTGTTTTCTCGTCTACGGTAAGTATCTTCCCCATTGCCTCTAGTTTTTTTTTATTAACCCCCCCTTCCCCCGGTCTCCTGTCCCCTTCCCCTTTGTGGGCCTATTATTCTTTTCTTTGAATTCCTTATCAGTTACAAATTATTTATCATTTAATGATTAACCTGTCCGTGCTCTGTCATTGTACTGTCCTGTTTTTGTTTGAGGTCCGCCTGGGCTCCTTGCCATTGGTTCTTGTTGCTGGGTCATATGGGGGTTGCGTTCATTGAACGCCGCCTTTCCTTGTTGATCTTGTTTATCATATTTCACCTTAATTTACTAAGTTCCGCCCATTGTTTTCTCGTTTAAGGCAAAAGCATTCTTTTACTTGAGGACCATACGCCGCTTTTCATGGAATGGCACTACTGTGTCACATTGAGGGTTCCATGATAACCGCCGTATGAACACATCTGCGGATGTTTCTAAATTCAAAATTTCACTATTTTCGTGTTAAATGTTGAATTCTGCTTAAGCCGGTGCTAGGGGGGCGTGGACGGTAATTTGCACTTTCCAGTATCGTCCATGAACAGGCTCAATCAAACCGAGGCTGCAACATTTTCAATTTTGTTGTGTTTGACTTTTTTCAGGGATTCTGTTTTTCACATTTTGGGGGTAGCACCCATTTGTTGCCCTATGCACATCGTCTCATAATGGTGATCACTTATTTTCAGAGCTACTTTTTATTAATGCCTCCGATGGATAACTTTGTTTCCAGATTATTTCACTTCACAACAGCATTTGTCAAATGCTGTGTGGCAGTTGTAAAAAGTAACCCCGTACCTCACTTCAATGTTATATTTTCATTTCATTCGGGATCATTGATGCCAGAACTATTAAGTTTTGAGAATTGAGTACCGCTCAAGCCGGTGCTATGGGACGTGGGGGATGTTGCATTTTATTATCCCTCATATTCAGACCCAATCAAACTGAATCTGGAAGTTTCATTTTCAAAGTGATCCCTCGGAACAAAATTACATGAAATATGATAAACAAGATCAACAAGGAAAGGCGGCGTTCAATGAACGCAACCCCCACATGACCCAGCAACAAGAACCAATGGCAAGGATTGCAGACTCTGTTTGATCGAGTCTGCACATGAGGGATAATGGATAAAATTCTGGAAACAAGTGATCCATCGGAAGCATTAATTACAACAAAATTACAAGAGAATTGCAGACTCGGTTTTATTGAGTCTGTACACGAGGGATAATGAATACGTGCAAAACATCCTTTACGCCCCCTAGCACCGGCTTGAGCGACATTTAATTGTGCTGGTATCAAAGATCCCGTGCTATTTTCTGTAATGTTGCAATAAGTCTTTCAATTTATATTGGACATTATTACTTTAAACGATATCTTTATCACGGGGAACAACGTAGCGTGTAGTCCTGCATTTTACAGTCCTGCGTACGTCCCGAATTCTTGTCCGGCCCATACCATCCTTACTTGACGTCAGATTTTGCAACTTTTGCACGGAAATGATCACCATATTGAGACGTCGTATCGCGCGCAACATTTGGGTCGCTACCTTGAAGGTCAATGTCACAGTATGACTTTGCAGGGCCCATAACATCGTTATTTGAAGTCGGATTTTACAACTATTTCACAGAAATGATCATATTGAGACGATGTGTCGCGCGCAACATTGCGGTTGCTACCTTGAAGGTCCAGGTTACAGCATGACCTTGGAGCAAAATCGTGTCCGGCCCATAACTACGTTATTTGAAGCCGGTCCCAAAACTTGTCCAGACAACTCCTCAGGCACTACTAGTGTTTGTAGTTCAAGTACGTGATCAAATACACGGGTTTTTCGCTTGAATGATTTTGGCGGAGTTATGGCTCTTGAAGAAAATGTGGTTTTTTGTGTGTTGTCATCTACGCAAAATCTTGTCTGACATTGCTGGTGCAATATCATCCAAACTCTTGGTATGATCAGTACCAAGTCTAGTTGTACATATCATCGTCTTGTTTGAACTACCTTTCAGAAACTACTGGTTCATGTTCATCAAAATTTTACATAAATGATCAATACTATATCTTTTTGTTCATCTCATGAACATTTTTTTTTATTTTAATTAATGATTATTGTCAGAGTAATGTCCCTTAAATAATTTTAATTTTTAAAATTTTTACGACTACTCGTCTTATACCACTAATGCAATTTTAATGACTCTTTACATGATTGATCGGTAGGTCATGTACTTACACATGTAACACGTGTTTTCCAGTTTAAGGATTTTCAGCTGCGTTATTTGTCCTGAATAAAAAAAAAAACAACATTTTTTGCCCTGTGTGTGATTTTTGGGTCTCCTGCTACACAATAGCTGCAACATTCAATCGGCTATCGTGATTCATTGGGCGACACATGTCATCACTGATTGCAAAATATTTCACATTCAATACTATTTTATCAGATGATAAATACCTATCGTTCTCTAAAAAAGTACTTTCACAATTTAATAGCTCGTTTTGCCCTTTCTTTAGAAGGAAAAACATTTTTTCTTTTTGTTGCCTTTAAAATTGCATTATCTTTTTGACAATTATTAAAAAAAAGAGTCGCCCAAGCATACTTTTTACTAAATTAGGTGTGATTAAAGTGTCGGTAAACGACAATAAGAGGTAATAAACAATAATGGGTTCATTGCAGAAATCCGGTCTAAACATAAATTTTGTTTCTGTTTCGCAGAGATAATTATCTATTTTGCCTAAGATAATCAAAACAACTATTTGTGTGTAAAAAAACAGAAAATCTTATCATGGCGAATAAATCATAACATGTTTATTGCCAGCCATACGAAATCAATCTTTAATTAGAAGTTTCCATTGTTAAAAGTCAATACGTTATATATGGAAAACATCGTACAAAAATTACCATTTAGTTTTCTGTTCAGTAAATATCCTGTCCGTTGTTAATTTATAAATAACACATGTGATTAAGATTTAAATTTATTTGAAAAAAAAACAGAAACCTATTGAATGAATAAATCTTTAAAAAAAACGAATATGAATCAAATTAATGTTAACCAAATACACTATTAACCTTGATAGTTATGTCACTTTACTTCTCATCAAAGCGCACGTGTTTTCCTGAGCAAATTTTATAAATTTCTCAAAGGAGTAGTTTTTTCTTTATTACCTCAAAGTACATATTCTACTTGCATGACGATTTCCCATCATTTCAGCTGAAACTTTTGAAAATATTCGTGCTAATTTGTCGTAATGATTTAGAAGCTATGTTGCACTGCGCTAATCATCGATTAAGCAAGAGTAAATACAAATGAAATTGTCAGTCGAGTTTTACACCGCTCTTTAGTTTTTATTTTAACAACTTTTGTTTCTGATGATAAATATCAGTTCATGAAGGACTTATATATTTGATTTGTTGATTTTATTAATTTAAATTAAACAGTTTTAATGACATGAAAGTATATACTGATTTTAAATATAAACTGATGACATCAGTTTATATTTAATATTTGATATTAAATTTGATTGGTTTAGACAAACGTTCTATTAGACATAGAAACAAAATTAAGGAATAAAAGAATTCTGATTCGCGACCCCTTAATTGCCGGGACTGAATTAAATAGGCCTTTGCTTTTTTATCTCTGTAAACAGTCTTATGTATGTTACGCGCTATTTTTCGTAAATTTCAAATAAATATGCCTTATAACATTTGATGCTCCATGACATATTGTCGTCATTTTTTTTAATTTACTATGTAAAACCTGTGTGAAGAAACTGATTTATAATTTTAAATAATTGATTTTGATATTTTGTTCAAATTCATATGAGACAGGACGTGATTGTTGGGCTACTTTTTGTATGAAGCTTTGATAAACCTGAACTAATTATATATACTTCGAAGTTTGTAAAATGGAGGAAAGAAAAACCATAAGAGCAGCAAAATTGAAAATCGGTATTGATCAGCCTGTTTATCCCGGCGAAAGTCATGGTCATTTAACAATGAACTACAACGGTATTTCATGGTTCTGTAACCATAAATTACCATAGTAGACCATTTTTTGTTAAATGGCACCACAGCTTTTCATGGTCACCTAACCATTGTTGCTTACACCATGGTCTACCATTAAATAACATGGTATATCATGTCTACTGACACCATGTCCTACCATGTTATTTTATTCCTAGGTGAAATGTATCATGTTTTATCATGAAATAACATGAACTAACTTGGCTCACAGATCATGATTAGCCATGGTTGACCATGTAATGTTACAAGGGCCCTGTGTAAGACGACTTACGTAAATTACTTATGATGTAGACAACGTTATAATAGTATACATTAAACTATGAATTTCTTGACTGAATTTAAGAGTGTGCCGTTTTTACATGGGCAAACATATATTATGTTCTTTTAAAGTTAATTAGCCTCGTATTACCTTGTATACTTTGTGTAATGTTTAATATGCTGGTTCATTTGTGATCACTTTTTTTGTAGACTTCGCCAGACGTTATCCTAATTCTATGATCATTTGAAGCATTTGGCAATGTGCCATACATTAAAAATCCATTCTGGTCAAGCCAGCCTGCATTTAAAACAAACAGTGCTTGCCATTCATCTTTTTAAAATGTCCCCGTCTTTTCCCCACATATATATTTTCATTGTGTTTGCATCTTTATCAGTGTTTATTCCATAATGTTTATTAAATCCATTTGTGAAATATTAAAACTGGGTGTTGGGGAAACATGTTCTCAAAGTCTGAGTGATTAATTCCATTGTTTAAACACTTTAAAACACTTATTTATTGCTGTTGACACAATCACACATGGAATTGGACGCCATGGTTATTACTGTTGCATTGTGGTAAGATTTACCTCCGCTTTGAAGAGTATTCAAATAGGCTAGAACTACTGTTAAATACAATGAAACTTATGGCCATGGGTTCGAACCCGAGAAGGGTCAAAATTTGTTTTTGCTTTTTTTGTCTTTTTACAATATTTATGTAACTCTCATATCCCTTTTAATTTATATATGTATTTAATGACATAAAAATTATGTTTATAGTACACCATGGTATTTCATGGCCATTTACTGTGAGTATAATGCTTTTACAATGGTTTGTAATTTTAATACATAGTAGACCATGGTTTTTCATGATAGCTTACTGATATGCATAATGACCATGTAATTACCTGGTGGCTCAGCACTTAGACCATGATGTGACCATGACATTTGATGGTTTTTCACTTACGTCCAAGAAATAACATGTTCAGATATCAAAAACCATGAAATAGTACGTTGACCATGGTACACATTTCATACACTTGAAAGTCCAAGCTACCGGCCTAAGCCGACGCTTTGCTTTACGCACAGTATAGACAAAGTGCAGGAAAAATAAGGCTTCATAGATATTCACCACATCACGTGAACAACGTCTATTTAGCAGCATGATTGTACATGGGCGCTTACAATATATCAAACAAAAGTCGGTTAATTATGTCTTCAGTAACTTTATTTTCGTGTCATGTTAATAATTTGATATTAACTCATAATAATATATGATCTGTAAAACTTCAGACGTATTATTTATTAATTGTCTCACAAATATTTTTGATTGTTGTTTACAGGCTACTATTAATAGCTAAATACATGATGTGCACGACAATTTAAAGAAGTGATTATGCCTTTACATGTTCACGTATATTTGCTCTTGAATAATATTTAAATATATGTAATATATCTTCACAATTTTCAATCACTTATATAGTGCGTCTATATAATTTGAACTATTTCTTTAACAACATCTTATAACTAGATAATTTCCATGCTTAACTTTGAAGACCTAAACAAGTTTGACAAACAACTATAATCACTGAATCGTTGTATCTATATAATTTCATAAAAGCTTATCTACAGGCAATAGCATTTAACATTTATGACGTGACGAATGATAAAGCACATGGCTACAAAAAAGACGAATGAAAATTTATAGACATTAAATTATTTTGCCAAATCGCACATTGCAATTTGCATACGCATGTTCTTAACAACAAATTCGGTATAACAACACACGTTTATCTGGTCGTAAATAATGAACTGTTCCTACCAATAAATCCATTTGCACTTCTCACTTTTTTAAATTTAGATCATGTGTTCAATCCAGATAATGATGAAGATAGTCTTCCTTCTTTCTTAAAATCTAGATCAAGCGAGATCCATCGAAAGCATTAATCGCAACAATATTACAACATATAAATTAGGTGTGATATCAACACGCCTGCTACATGACATAAATTAGGAATTTCAGTTAGAATAAATAAAAGCAAAATTGTCAGACAATATTGATATATTTTTAGCTCGACTATTCGATAAGAATAAGTAGAGCTATTGTAGTCACCCGAGCGTCGGCGTCGCGTCGGCGTAACCACTTATGTTAAAGTTTTTGTAATACCTCAAATATTTTCAAAGTCCATTGACAGATGGCTTTGAAACTTGGCACACTTGTTCACCATCATAATCCCAACCTGTAGACAGGAGGAGGTAACTGTATCAAGCATTTTGACAGAATTATGCCCCTTTTTCAACTTAGAATTTACGGTGAAGTTTTTGTAATACCTCAAATATTTTCAAAGTCCATTGACAAATGGGCTTTGAAACTTTGCACACTTATTCATCATCATGACCCCAACCTGTAGACAGGAGGAGGTGACTGTATCAAGCATTTTGACAGAATTATGCCCCTTTTTCGACTTAAAATTTACCTCAAATATTTTTAAAGTCCATTGACATACATGTAAGGCTTTGAAACAAGTTAACAAGTTGAAATTTTATAGTCTTATTTGAGAGCTTAATAGGACTCTCTAAGGCATATATCTGTAATATGGATTTAAAGAAAAAAATTACCCTTTTCTTTACTTAGAAAATTTTACATTATCAAGGTTTTTACTATCGAACACTAAGAATTATCGGGCATTGCTGTCCTACCGACAGCTGTTGTTATTATGGAACTGACAATCACTTTTAAATCATGCAAATATTTAAACCTTGCTAGTTTTGTTAATGATTTCAAAAGAATTTTGTTGATTAATAATTTAATATTTGCAGATGCCAAACGTGTTTATTCACTTATTGATATATAAATAGATGTTTTTATTGTGAAAGAACGTTTATTTGTTTATAATTATTGCAAACACATAAATACGTTTAATTGAGGTAGCTTATTCAAATTTATTGCGAGTAGGAGTTATTAAACACTAAAAGACACAGCAGAAAAGTTACGAATGACAAAAAGTCTATATTATATGTCAGTATTACATGAATATTATTTAATTTACAAGAAAAGTACATTAATTTTATAACTAGTTATCTTCATTCTGTAATATCAGAACGTGTGCCCTAGAGATAATATATGCCCTTTAATGCCAAGCCTTTTGAGCTTATTTAAAGTATACATTTTCTAACATTAGTGAAACAGCCTTTCTAGCTGCTTAATCCTGAGAAAAACCTAACAAAGGCTATTAAACTTGTCTCTTAAATGACGATGAAGGATTATTCCGTATGGCTCGGCGAGAAGTCTACAATGAGAAAAACGGAAATAATTTAACGTCAATGTCTGGCTTCTAAGGGAAGGTTTTTAAAGCTTAAACATGCCCCAATGTGATACGTACTCTCTTAAAAGTTATTATTTAGATATTGCTTGGTTATATTAGATGCATAAAATGGAAAAGTACGTCTTAGAGTCAAACAAGTAGTCACAATTGTAAACAAAAATACATTGATTATTTTTTAATCTGATAATTGCAATGTATAGTCATTTTTTTGTCCAATAATTATGAATTTATTTAATTGACGCTACTTTTAACAAATTTATACAGGAACGAAAATCTTTTTTTTTCTTATAGGTTTTATTAATTTGAGGAAGGAAAATATTTAATAATGCTAGTCCAGATTAATTACTTGATAAGAAATATATGCATATGTTATTTTTATATTATCATTTTCAATCTTAATAAGCATTATTTCTAGTTTTCATACAATTTCAGCTAACTTTCGGTTTCATAAATTCTATCTTTCTAAATTGTAATAAGCTGTAACAAAAATTAATAGTTTATAATACAAAAAACATTATGGCGTAAATATTGGCTAAATTTTTGACATAGAGAGTTGAAATAATTTTTCCAAATTTGTGAAGCATTTGATTATTCCCTCATTCTATTTTTCAAAATCTTTTCTTAATCTTACAATTTGGTCCAAAAATGAAATTTTGAATTTTAACTTATAACTGGATAGGATTTGCACAATGGTACAAACATTGGTTTCGATGCTTATAAGCTTTGGCATACAGTTTACAGCATAATGGTAATAAATTGTACTTTTTCAGATTCAATTTAAAGTAAAAGTCCGATAATATTATGATTACGATTTTGCGATGTTATGATATTTTAAAATCTATGTCATTTCAAATTATGCTTGATCCAAACCACGTAGGAACACGCGGAAATAAAAGAATCATTAAATTCTCAACTAGTAGATTTATCGTCATCAAAACCCTCAATAATCAACTTATTTCATCTGAACGGTAATCAAATTTTCATCTGAGTGGAAATCAAACTGGAACAAATCTGTATTTAACAAACTTCATAATATCAAGCCTTGACTCGTCAAATCATCATCTCTTTCTCTCCTTAACCATGTTAACTGTCATGATCAAGTTATTCGTCTAAAATGTAGCATTTATCATACTAAAGTTACAATTTCGTACATTTTTCCATTGTGAAAAGCTTGCAATTAATAATTTACTGTCAGAATATAGAAGGAGATACAAAAACAGAAATTTAAAATTTTGCAATGTTAATTGACATCTACCGTCCATAAACAGAATTTGGAATGATGAATTTACAAATAAAAACATCCGCCCATAGTAAAAAAAATGCGTGCGCGCGCGTTTGTGCTTAAAAATTGGCAGCTGTAATTCAAATGACCGTTTGAATGGGGATGATAGGTTATGTCATATAACTGCCAAAGACCTATTTGCAAATCCAGACAACAATCATGAGAAAGATTCGTTTCTTTTCAAATACATTAGGATAGTTACATTAAAATGTTTAAAAGATACAACGGAAATATGGGTGAGTTTCATATTTTTTTCATTGAATCTTTCTCTTAGGGATACAAAGCCAGTATCGCTTACGCCCATTACAACCGAAAGAGGCTACTTCTTCATATTTAAAAGTTTAAAAACAAACATCTTGAAATCTTATTTGTTTATGTCTGTAAATGATTAATTTTTATGTGGATATAAATTTAACATTGTACAATCTGATATAACGTTTCAAATAGATCAATGCACTTTTTTTTCTCATTTGCTGCATAGATTGTTTCAGATTTGTTTAAAGTGATTTCATTTGCATTTTTTTCAGTATATGTTTAAACATATACCTTGTAGATATGTATTCAGCTACTTACAGATTAGACAGGGACTTTGGATTCTTTAATTTAGGAAGCTTTCCAGCTAGCGTACGGAACGTCGGTGGTTCTACTCAGGTGCCCGTTCGTGCCTAAAATAATGCACGGAAGGGCACCTGAGGTCTTCCTCCACCGGTAAAGCATGAACGTCGCGATATGACCTATACTGTGTCGATGTGACGTAAAAAAAAACTTACAGATTACAGACATCATTAAGATGAACCACTCCGAGTCTTGTACCTAAATAGATAAATATTTCTCTTTCCAAGTAATGTCTTGTGAATGGCAAATTTATTACCTTCTCTCCTAAAGCTATTTTATTAGCTTAAGTCTATAATCAGGGATAATATAGCCTTACATAATTATCAGCGTAATGTATTTTCTGGCCCTGTTAAAAGCTTTGATCACGATGCTCACAAATCTAATTATGGTTGTAAGTTACCATCTTCTTAAATGCATATCAATATTCTTTACATTATGTTTCATATTAAAATGTGACTCATTTGAGACACTTTATCCCATTAATTTTATATTGTTTTTTCTCGATTTAGCTTTTTTGTAGGCGTCATATTCTAGTGCAATTTCTAAGTGTATAGACAAAATTCAGATATTAAATTGTCATGAATCTGCTTTGCCAACATGATTTAATTGAGAATTAGACGTAATATTAAACACTGCATTGTAAATACATATCTCAGATTTTGTTTAATTTCAATTTTAACCATTGTCGAGTATAATTCTTGAATACTACTTCTGCTTTCACTTACCATTTACGTTTATGAACAGGCTTGTTCAAACCGAGTCAAATTTCCAATATTGACGTTTTAAGAAGCGTATGTATGATTTACAGGACCATTTGATTCTGATTCAATTTTTCATGACAAAACGAAGATAAAAATATTGGACAATACAGTGTCCAATATGGTAAAACATTAGACGGCCACGTGATACAATTCAGAATCAACAATGCTGAATTGATATATTGTCCTTAACAGCTTAATTCAGGCTATGTCCAAGCTTTGGCCACACTTACTTAGTAAAGCATATCATAAAATGTCTGAACATAAAATAAAGAAAATATATAGTCACTTTGTTGTCCGAAAAGATCGTGACATTTCTCTGGGCTTACTATTTTGTTCCAGTTGTCTGGAGGATTGTCTCGCAACCGCCGTAAATCATTGTAACAATTACATCAAGACACCTGCCGATGACAAATTTGGAAATTTAATCAAGATGTATGGAAAAATGCCGCGTTTTATTCAAGCCGCTGGACAGTTTCTGTAGACCAATATAAGATCATTACAACTTATTTATTTATGACAAAATGCACGTATTAAAAGTCGAACTCTGTAACAATATATATTAGACATTTTTGTGAACAAACTACTAAAATAAACAATTCAGACTTACTAAAGATAGACTCAAATTATATTCTTTAAAATGTCGAAGAAGATATTCCTCCGTTGACTTACAAATCGTCAGACTTTAACACTTGATTTTCAAGTCCCTTTCTTAATTCTCAAAGAACTTTTTTCAATATTAAAAAAGAACAAGACGATTTTGTCAAAATTTACGCGGACGGCTAAAAGGTTCGTTGCAAAGAAGGTGCAGATGACTTTAAAAATAATTCATATCTGGACTTAGACTACCTTATAATGCATCTATATTTACTGCAAAAGCAAAAGCCATTGATCTAGCATTGCCAAACATTTCACAGCATAGTGGTAATATTTATTTTCAGATTCACTCTTCGATCAATTAAAGATCTAAAGTCTGATAATACTTTTATGATTTCATGATATTTTAAAAACTAAGTCAATTAAGTTGTGTTGCATTAAAAAGAGATATGAAAAACAAAACCAACAAGGAAGGACGGAATTCAGTGAACGCATCCTTCAACACAGGACCACATGGAAGGAGCCCAGCAGGACTTGTTTGAATACGAGATAATGAAAAAGTAGGTGTTTTTGGCTAAAGGATCCTTAAATTATAACTCAGTATATTTATTGTTACCAAATTATCAATAAATAAACTTCTTAATAGAAATCAAATTGGAACAAAGCTGTATTTAACAAACTTCATGATTTAAACCAATGTCTTGATAAATTACCATTTCTATCTCTCCTTAACCTATCTCTCCTGATCAAGCTGTTGGTCTTAGATGTATAATTTGACAAACCAAAGTAACACATTCTTACCTTGATACGATGCTTCATTTTGTAAAGCTTGCAATGAATGTTCTACTGTCAAATATTTCTTTCTTGAATGTCATGATCTTGTACATATTCGTTATAGATTTTATCGAGTCAATTCACTAGGAGAACTTTTGCGTCAGTTTCATCTAATAGTCTAATGTTTAACTTTCACATGTGTAACAACACTTTTTAGACCTACTTATTATAGTGTTCAGCGCGGTATGACCAATAATGTGTCGATATAGCAGTTTAACCCACATAAACAAACAAACGTATCTGTCTGTCACTGATTATGAGAAATATGTTCTTATGCCGGCTCGCCACGGCGAGCCGGTATTACGGTAGGATTTTACTGAGAAACAACATAAAACTCCGAAGCCATCCAAAAATTTAATCGAAGCTTGGCTTCCAGCTTTCTAAAAAATTTATCTATCAGGGCTAGGATCCAAAATTATTTAGCCAATCAAATTTAATCTTACATAGCGTCAAAAAACCTTCAATTTTCACGCCATTTTTAAAAATCAGCAAGTATTGTTTTGAGCGCAAAGATATAATGATGATTAAAATGTTTGTCTTTATGAATTCTTTTCAATAAATCATATTTACACTGACTTCTGATTTAGCGATTTCACCTGTTTTCTCTGTAGTAAGTTTTCGTTTGGTTAATTAACATAAGTGTACATCTGGTTCTGTGCATTTTTTATTTTTTTCCGGTCATTTTATCCTTTCCGGTATTTAGTGTATGTATTTACTAGCCGGGATCCGGGACGCCCGGGATCCGGGATCGTATAAGATATGGAGGAAAAACCTAATGAACTATATTTGTGTTGATTGTTGTCGTAAAGAAAGGCCATTAAACGTTATTTTTTTTATTGTATATAATGAACGTTAAATTAATTTAACTTAGAATATAGATATATTTAGAGCTATTTATTAACAAACTTAAAATGCGGAAATCACAATACTTATAATTATATGCCTAATTAATTGGAAAAATCAAAGACTATTTTCTTGAATTGGCCAAATCCCGGAATCCCTATATGTTTTAAAACGATCCCAGCTTTTCTGAAAACTATATACTTGAACTGGCCAATCCGTGAGATCTATTTACATTTTAATACGATCCCGGCTTTTCTGAAAACTATATTCTTGAACTGGTCAATTCCCGGGATCCCTATATGTTTTAATAGGATCCCGGCTTATCTGAAAAACATCTTCTTAGACTGGCCAATTTCCGGGATCCCTATATTTTTAATAGGATCCCGGCTTTTCTGGCTGAATTGATTGACAACTTGTGTTTACTTTAGGACTTGTGCCTCTCATTCCAATACTAAAAACTTAATTTTGTATAAAGAGACATCTTTATGAAATCTACCTATCTAACATTTTGTGGTCAAGGTCAACAGGCCATATAGTAAATGTGCATATAGACATAGGTTCTTCATTCTATCTGTTTACATGCACCTTCATATATACTCATACTCATCTTGGTTAAACTGAGAAAACTTTATATGTCACTTTCAGTCAATGAGTTTAAGATTTTGAATTTACTGGCCCGAATTCCAGTTTTGAATTTATTCTACTAAATAATTAACAAAATTTTCTTAAATTTACACTGGCCTGAACTTATATACACTGGCCATCGGGCACCGGGCCAGTGTTGACTTCACTTTTATTTTGATGTTCGCTGAAGTCTCTCCAGCTAACAGAACTGTCATTTTTACATTTAAACACACCCCATGAAAAAAATTACGAAGCGAGTCGCTACTAGCTTTTTTAAAAGCTAACCTTGTTGTACTTATTTCTTTGCCATTAGTGCATTAATGCAAACTTTTCATCCACAATATCTGCAGAAGCACGAGGACACACCAAAAAGCGGACACGCAAGGCAAGGGACTTTAAAAAGTTCATGGTACCTTGTATACGACGCGAGTACGTTGTTATATTATGACAAATATTTGTTTGTAATTATGAAGGTCTTCATTGACGTCAGCTATGATTAATAAAAGACAGCGATGTCTTTCTGCTGAAAATAAATGATTTTCAATGAAATCAAGGCATTTTTGTATTGCACGAGAAAAAAAATGATGGATAATAACATTTGTCAAATAAAGTTAACACTTAGGCGATGCCTGTCAAACAACCATCGTAAAGTCATTTTCTGTCATTTTGCTTTGTTTTTGTAATTTGCACTTACGTTTATGAAGGGTGTCCATTGAACAATAAAAAGAGGTTTAGACCGTTCATAAATTACTGTTGTAAGAGGAAATACAACCGACCAAAATATTTCTACATTGTCTTAAGTTGTCACTCAAGAAATATCTTGGAAAATGTTATTAAATTATAAATGTTTTTTTTATAAAGCACAATGTTCCACCGCTCTTTCTAGACAAAGATGTTAACAAACACCAGCATGTATATATATATTGTCATTAAAACCATACAGACACCAGTGACAAGCAATCTTAGTTTTCCTAGCAGGAACAGTATAAAATTCTAGCGCTTAAGGAAAGAACCTTATAAGGCAGCTGCTTACACTCTCTGTAGCTATCAACAGAACAATTATCGAGAATTCTAGAAACAAGTCATAAACATGTACCCAACAGTGTAACTGAAATATACATATGGACAATGCTTACAACATCAAATCAAAAGTAGCGACTGAAATTGAAAACATGCACAAAGAGGACGTTTTATTAGATGCAGATGTACCTTGCTTAAGCGTTTGTTGGTCTTTTTTTGTAACATGGCACATTATTAGAAACTTTTACTGCTAGCGGACGTTTGAGTGATATTGACTGGTGATATATATGACATGACTTTTTATATTGTCAAATCTATGGAGGAAATTTGTGAAATTATAGGACAACATGTGCGCTGCAGTTATGTATTTTCTTTTCAACGCGTACGTATGTCCAGAAGACAGTTGTAGCAAGTTAAATTTACTTAGACATAGATGATTTGGCTTATGTAGATACTGATTGAAAATTAAACAGTTATAAATTAAGTTAATGCAATCAAAATAAAGACCTTATTTCTGCTACTGTTCTAATATAATTGAAATAGCATTGCCCATGAACAATATATGGATTATCAATAACATTAATCAAAAGATAGATCTAGAAGTAAAGAGGCCATTTACAAATATAATCTCTGTTAAACATCTAATTCGAAAACGTTGGTAAACTCTCAATATGCATTATATGAACCAAGAATATTAAATGATTTATATTGCTTATGCTTTCATTGTTCTAAATGGAAAGCAAGGTACATAATAATTTTATTTAATTATAAAAAAATGACTATTTGTTTGACGAAAACACCGTGCATATTCCATAACGCCGGAATAACTTTTAGATGTATCCGTTTACTTATTGTGTTAGTGATTTCGTGATTTGGCGACGCTTCCTTCCAGTTAAAACATGCCTGCATTACGAATATGCAGCCATGTATCATTTTAAATAGCATGTCCTTCTTTCACAGCCGGTGTATAATAATTGTCTCGCGTGGGATCTCGACTATTGAGTGAGATAATTCTTACAGAATGATCAGTTTTGAATTTGATAGTTAACGATATTTGTAGCAATTACTATAAATAGTTCTATTTACATTTCAGACAATTTATAGAGCTAATTTGCACGAGGTGTTTGGCCATCATCTCATAACTGAATTAAATATAACATATGCGAAGTCATAGATTGTATAAAAACAATCAATGACAGTGTTAAATCGGCTGTTTCGTTATTGATGAAATTGTAAAGTAGCAGATAACATTCATGTGTTTTCTTTTTAGGTGTTATTAGGGTTGTTCTTGAATGTTGTTATGGTCAATATTACGTTTTTATAATAAGAGATAACTGATTTTTTGTTCGCCTCATTCATGGTAAACCACAGCCACAGATTTCAAAAAATTGGCCAATATGCGGAAATACGGGTTATAGGCTATTTCAGCAGCTATACGAAATTCGAGCATATTAATTCTGGATCTAACTCGCACTACTTTTAGTTGAATGTTTATCGCATTTGAAAATCTGAAACTCTTTGCGTTCTTTCACTATTTTAATGATATTACCAGCAGTCTTTGAATATAAATGATTAAAAGTGTTTTCTCTGACTTGGACCCAATATTGACAAGTAGCTTGGAAAATTCAACATTTTCTTTGAGTATTTTGAGATAAGTTTGAAAGCCGAGAACTGTATGTCCCCTCGTTCATTCTTACATTGCATTATGTTATGTCCAAAGCCTTGACCAAATTAATTGCCTTTTGTTATTTCAATTTGTCCTAGCATAAAAAAACATTGAGAGGTATCGAATTTGAGAACTTTAATTATGGTAAGATTGTACAAAGCAGTTGTTATTGATAAAAAATACTTAAATATTTAAAGTGTTTCTTTGGTGTCTATTTGTCGGACCATTGAGAAGTATATTATTTTTGTTGTTTGAGAAAATCTAACTCGTTTTAATTTTCAAATAAGTATTTCATAACAACAGTGTTGAGAAGGAGATTACATATGTAGGATTTCTCAAAGATTTCATTTTTTTCCTTGTTTCTCGGCGTGGAAAGTTAATAGTCAAATCCACGTAAAAACGAAGGATATTGCGTAGGAAGGTGCCATTTTATCTAATCTTCCAAACATGCTTATAACCCATATGATTAGCAGTAATTTTTCGCATAGGGGCTATAAGTATAATTGCTTTTTGAAATAGTTAGAAAACGTTCGAACTAAATCTCTTTAACGTGATTTTGACTGTTATTTACTTTTTATTTGCATGAAAACAATAAGTATTACTATAGATACTTGTATTTTGTTAGTTTAAAGACAATCTCAGAATTATTGAATATAGTATATTAGTAAAAGTATTGTCATTTCTTTTTGCAACCTTTTATTAGATCTTAAATAGCCTTTTATGCATACATATAAAACTTTTGTGATAACATTTTTGTGCAAGAAAAAGAAAGCAAGTTGTGAGACTGAAAAATGGCACATAGTCCTTGAGTAACTATGTGTATGTCTGAAATCAGAAAGCAATAAACAAAACTTAATATTTTAGAATTTTATAAAAGGAGTGGAGATAAAGAAATCTGTGTATCACAAGCACTAAACAAAATTATGAGTATAGTTTAAAAAATGCATATTTTAAAATGTTGTGTCTCCCTCCTTTTCTCTTGCTGTTTTTGTTTTAATGTTGCTCAAATAATTTTCGTAGATGTTTCTGTATAGCTTTCAAAGTTTTCTTCCAGTGGTTTGCATTATGTTCTTTAAGTCTTTAAGATTACAGCTTAGATCTTAGCCATATTACAAAACAAACAAGAGATGCTAATTTTGAAACACAATTTTAAGTGTACTGGAATTATTATAATTGTAAATTTTAGTTATGCATTTGAAATTGAAATATTCTTCAAATGGTTTAAATGTCAAACTGATAAATTATATTAATACCAAATGTTTATAATATAAAGTTCATTGTCTTCCTTATTACGTGACAAACGACCAATATTTTGCATCATTAACTTAATTTTAACGATGAGAACGTTCTGTTAATAAAACAATTTTTGAATTTTGCTTTTTAAGGAATTTTTCGTTCGACACAAATGCGATTTCCTTAATGCATACCAATTTATAAAACATTTTCAGAAATAAAAAGAATGTTCCTACTTCATTTTATTGAATATACTTAACATGTCACGTTAAGGACCGCCGCAGAGGGAAACGCGCTAGACAGCTGCAGTTACTGTAATGGTATTTCTCTATTTGTCTAGAAGGCAAAGTATTAGCAAAGTTTTAATTGTGCTGGAAAACATACAGGTGCTTTTGGTTATTTGGAAGAGAAGCAAAGCATTAAAAAGATATAGAAAGCTAATTTAATCCAAAAAAAAAAGAACATAATTCTGCTACTCTTCTTATAGAATTGCAATAGTATTGCCAATTGATACTTATATGCTTATGCAATTATTTTTTACATATGACATATAATTTTTTTTGATAGAGATGTGAGTTTAAGTACAGTAAAGCATTATGCTAGACAATAATGTTGTGTTTAACATTTTGAGAGTTATCCCTGTACCAATTTTGATCAAACAACAGTGTTCATGAAGAAATCACATCACTTCATTGTTTTTACTATTAACTGTTTAATCTTACGAATGGAGGTGAGCAAATATTAGTTATTTTTTCCAGGGTTTGATGAATATTGTAAACACAATTTACCAAAAGGTATCACAAATATTGTCTTGAAAATTTTTTTGTGGTATGTTTAGCATTGATGCAAATTGAACATCATCTCTTATAATTTTTATATTTTACTGCTGAGAAAAATGAGATTAGAAAGTTACTGATATCCAGCCGTTCTTCGGATTTTCATTGTATGTCCCAACAATTGTTTCATCATGTTCGTCTTTTATATTAATTTTGAAAGTGGTGCTTTAAAAATGCGTGTCTGTTATTTAATATAGTGTTACAATTGTTTCCTTCCATCTGTCATAGCAATGCGAAAGTTATATGAAATTAATGCTAATAAATGTTTGTTAAAGACAAAAAGGATGATACAAATGTTTGAGAAAGATATAATTTTATAAAAAAAAAACATATTATTGATCATTTGTTTTCATGCGATAAATTTATCTAGATTCCACATATCAATGCCGATATAGAACGAAGATTATCACATAAAAATGTATGTCTTACAATTATATGACAATAGAAAATTACAGAATCAGCTAAGGAAAGCATAAAAAGGCACAATTGAAAATGTTGACTCGACTTTATTGAGTTTGTTCAAATACATCGAAAGGCTTATAAACTAGACAAAACATTTGTAAAAAAATCATGCCCGTGAAAATGTATCCTTCGCAACTTTATAAATGTATATTGAAATGTCTACTAACTAATGTGATTAAGATATCACTATAACCTAAAATTTAGCTCCATTACCTGTTTAACTGACAGAAATTTTTATAAGACAAAATTAATTATTTTTCTAGGCGTTGGTGAATAATTTATAAAACATTACACCAAATATAATAACAATCTTGGCTTGACAATTTTGTTTTAATAGCGCTATCATCTGCATGCAAATGTTATTTCCTGCCCTATAATATTTTTATTTTACCAACTGAGAGAAATGAGATTAAAAATTAGATATCATCCGTTCCTTTGGGATTTAATCATGTAATTTCCAGCACACTGTTCAACCATATTCAGTCTTTGAAGTCGCATCGTACATAAATCAGAGACGTATATTTCATATCCTTGAAAATCGTTCTTCACGACATTATTATTGTGTTTTGGGTACTTTAAGTTCTTGCTATTCGGCTCTTTTTACGTTGGTGGTTCCGGAATAACTTACTTCTATACTGTACAATCACCCTTAGAATATGTAGCCTGCTTTTTATTATTTTTTATTTATTTTATTTTTTTGACTGCTTATTTGTGATATGCATTTTATTACATTTTATTTAGTTTTTATCGTTACAGACACAGTTTCTTACCTGTTGACAATATGCCGCTTCTCATGGAATGCACTGAGATGTCGCACTTGCAGGATTCCATGCTAATGCGTATGACACTCTGCAGTTATTTATAATTAAAGTTTTAAACCTTGTTTAAATGTAATTGGCTTAAACGTGGTAGGGCTGGGCGACTAGCTACACTTTCTATATTCCATTACAGGCTTTATCAACTGGCTGCAAATATATTAAGGAACGCTTTTCAAGATTTATGATAATATTGTGTGTTTTATTCTATTACATGTTTACGTATTTTTTCAATAAAATACAATATTACTTAAAGTGATATTATGATCAGGAGGAGTGCAACAAATGATACAGAATTATAAAAACTATCATATAGAATCGTGTTCATGCTTAAAAATAATAAGAGGATATTTTTTCGTTTGAGTGAAATATGGAATATATTTTCACGAAACATGATAAAATGCCTCATATTTTCACGAGCCGGGACGGCGAGTGAAAATATGTGGCATTTTATCATGATGAGTGAAAATATATACCATATTTCACGAAAAACGAAAAAATAACCTTTTTATTTAATTTCATTATCAAAGAAAAATGGTTACGAACCCCCTTGCTTGCTAAGCAATTGCAATTGTACAGCGCGCAGTAATATAATTATTGTCTTGTTTTGCACGCGATATTTAGCGCTACATTGTGACGTCACGTAAACAACTCTTTAAACGTCTGTACAGCGTTAATGACTGAATTAAAGATATTGGTGTTCGGATTTTATTTTCTTAGTTAGACCATTTTCTATCATTCTAGATAGTTTTCAAATCAATATTCAACAACAAGTTGTTATTTATTTATCAGATTTTGTAAACAAAATGGCGAAAGAAGTCCCCTAAAATAAATATGAGTTTTGACTCCTCCCACTTTCATATTTATATTTCATATTTATTTTTTACAAATATAAAATATATTTGACTGATATAGCACCATATTTCATAGGTAAAATTAAATAATAGGACATATTAGAGTCATCACATGTAAAGCTGTATCTTACAATTATATGACAATAGCAAAATACGGAATACTTAAAAAACGCTTTGAAAGGAAAATTTTAAAAAGGTCGACTCGGTTTGAATGAGTACATTTATTGACAGAAGTGGTAAATGCAAGCTAACGTATACGCCCCCTAATTAATTTTGGCTTATCGATGCTTAACCTCGGTTATCACATAAAACATTCTATTCTTAGCAGGACCCCCCTCCCCGCCACAGCGAAATCACCGTGTATATCTGTATATCCAGGGAAGCAGGATTTTCTATAGGACACATTGGTAAGTTCACTATCCGTGTTGCTCGTTTCGTCCATATACACCGATTCACTTTACGATTGCACAATTCCTTTGCTGTTTAAACATTCCGGCATTACGAATGTAAAGTTTAAGGGAGAAAATCTTACATGCAGTCAGTGTACTGATTTGAATAAGATGATCGAGCTTAATACCAGCAGGTGTTAATATATAATTGTCTCTTTCATCTTATGTTGAAATGATATAAATCTCAAGAGAATGGAATCGCGTTTCAACTTAGGGCAATGTAAACTTATTTTTAGAACACTAAATGACTGTAAATATCTTCTTATTACCATCTGCAGACAATTTACGGCACGCCATATTTAGCACTAGAGTCTTTGCCTGTCAACCTCATAATTGATTAAAAAGTTGATTGATATGGACAATAGTCATGATCGAGATTCACACAAAAATCAGTAAAATACGTTGTACATATCGGCTGTTTAAGTATTCTACAATAGAATGAAATCAGAGTAGAACAAGATATGAAATTCTTTTAAGCATATTATATTGTGTAATATGATGTTTGGCCAGCTTTATTATATTAGTTTTTAATATGTTACTAACATCAAATGACTCTATACCAGATGAAAGACGTTAATTTTTTAAATTTAAGAAAGCAGATTGGGAAACATTTTCTAGGCTCTGTTCCATTGATCTAACAAAAAATGAATTTAATTTCACTTCTGCTGATATAGCTGAAACGTTTTCTTCAGCATTACATACTATTGCCTGCAAAGTTGTTCCATTAACAAAAAATAATAGAAACAAAATCAAAAGGCCATGGTTTAACGATAAATGTAAAAAAGCTGTTCGCATACGGAAAGCTTCACTCAAAAAGTTTGAACATCGCCATACAACAGAAAACCTTGAACATTATAGAATATTTAGAGCTAAAGCTAGAATATCAATTCGTTTGTCTAAACACCAATCCTGGCAATCATATATTTCAAATATTAATTCAAATACTCCTATTAAGAAAGTCTGGGATGCAGTACGGAAAATAAGTGGTAAGTATAAAAAGAGTCCAATTGTTCACTTAAAAACTGATGATGGCCAATATGCCAAAACAAAAACGGATATTGCAGAAACTTTGGCTAAAACGTTTGAAAAGAACTCTTCTTCAAACAATTATTCAAATGAATTTCAACAACATAAATGTAAAGCTGAGAAAGAACATATGAATTTTAGTTCAAGAAACGATGAATACTATAATTCCCTTCTCTCTATTGATGACTTAATTTATTCAATTAAAACTGCAAAAGACAGTGCTGCAGGCCGGACGAAATTTACTACCAGTTTCTTAAACATCTACCACCCCAATCTCTTGACTTGCTTCTTTTAAATTTTAACAGAATTTGGGTTATCTGGTGTGAATTTCTAAACAATTGGAAATGCGTTGGTTATCCTATCTAAACATTGGCAATAGTTCATTGACCCTACAACATTATCTCCAATTTCTACTAACATTGCTCTGCCAAACATTCTGAAGATGATAAATAATCGGTTGTGTTGGTATCTAGAAATAATGGTTTTACTGAATTTTCAGTCAGGTTTTCGTACACGTGAAGTACAAATCACGATATCTGACGACTTGGAAACTTTTGATTAGAGAAGCCGTAATAACAGACACCTGAGTATCAATTTTCTTGATCTTGTAGAAGCTTCGATACTATCTTGGAATTGGTATCTAAAGATCTAAGTTTGCTGGACTTAAAGGAGACTGTCTTTTTCAGTTTCTGGTTCTTTAAACGATAGGCACTTTTAAGTAAGACTTGGTTCAACTTTTTCTGAGGATCACCAACAAGAACAAGGTGTTCCTCAAAGAAGCATACTTTCTGTTACACTTTTTGGCCTTAAAATAAACAATATTGCTAGCGCTCTTACACCAGGCATAGATTGTTCTCTATATGTAGATGATTTTCTTATCTGCTATCGATCGAAAAGTATGAGAACAATTGAAAGGCAACAACAACAAACTTTAGATAAAATCCAAAAGTGGGCAATAGAAAATGGTTTTAAATTTTCAAAGTCAAAAACTCAATGTGTTCATTTTTGTCGATTGCGGAAACACCATAATGACCCCGAACTTTACATATCTGGTTCTAAAATTCCAGTAGTTGATGAAGTTAAGTTTTTAGGAATTATATTTGACAAAAAGCTATCTTTTATACCACATATTGAACATTTGAAAACTAAATGCCTTAAAGCTTTAAATTTACTAAAGGTTTTATCAAGTACAAATTGGGGATCAAATTCTTCCACATTACTGAAATTATACAGAAGTCTTATCCGATCAAAATTAGATTATGGTTCTGTTGTATATGGGTTTGCAAGAAAATCATATCTTCAAATGCTAGATACCATTACATCACCAGGGTTTACGGTTAGCTTTAGGTGCATTTCGCACCCCACCTGTAGAAAGTCTATATGCGGAAGCTGGGGAACCATCGCTTCAACTTCGTCGAAAAAAGCTATCACTTCAATATGCAACTAGAATTTCATCAAATAGCAAATATCCAGCCAAAAATATTTTTTTTCAAACCAAGTTATATTGAACATTTGTTAACAAACCAAAGGAAATTAAACCATTAGGCCTTCGTTTAAAAGATGATTTAGATATACTTAAATTAATCCAGACAGTATCCTTCAAAATGACAATGAGGATGTTCCACCTTTGGACTTATAATTCCCCTGAAATAAATATTAACTTTCAAATATAAAAAAGTCATCAAATTCACATGAACATTTCAAAGAGAGTTTCTAGCAATTAAGGTAGAACATGAAGATTTATAACATATTTATACGGACGGTTCAAAGGAAGGTTGCAAAGTAGGTGCGGCTGTGTTTGAAAATAATTTTACATCTAGTATGAGGTTACCAGATAATGCATCAATCTTAACTGCTGAAGCAAAAGCTACAGATTTAGCATTGTCATACATAGAACAGCATTCCCATGATAAATGTGTGATATTTTTCTGACTCGCTTCTGTTTTAATATCCATTAAAAATAAAAAATCTGACAATATCATGATAAAGAAACTCTTTTACGATTTCATGATATACTTAAAATAAAATCTGTTAAATTATATTGGATTCCAAGTCATGTAGGTATACGAGGTAATGAAAAAGTAGATGCTTTAGCTAAACAATCATTAAATTTTAAAAAAACTGACTTATTGTTACCTGCTTGTGAATTTAGAACGGCTATAAATAAACTCGTTTCATCTGAATGGAAAGCAAATTGGAACAATGCCGTCTTTAATAAACTTCATGATATAAACCCATCTCTTGATGTGTCACCATCTCTGTCTTTGTCAAACCGCCATGATCAAACAGTTCTTCTTCGATGCCGAATTAGACACACTACCCACTCTTATCTCCTCACGAATGGCAATGCCCCTTTCTGTGTAGCTTGCAATGAAAATTTTACTGTCAAGCATTTTCTTCAGGAATGTCATGATTTTTCACAGGCCCGTAATAGATTTTATAATGTAAATTCACTCAAAAAACTCTTTAATACAATTCCATCAAAAAACATCATCGATTATTTGAAAGAGATAAACTTGTATTCAAGGATCTAATTGGCTCTTTTTTGTTGTCATTTGCAGAGTTTTACATAATATTTTAAGCCTTCGGCACGATATGGCCATTTATGTGTTGACGTGCCGTAAAATCCAAACAAACGAAACAAACAAAATGTTTCAAACGTTATATGTTGCTTATTATTAGATAACTGTATAATATATCGCGGGAATATGATCAATTTGTTCGCGTCATGCAAAACCTTCAATAGATTTCAAAACTCAGTCAATGTAGCTATTAACAGTCAATAGGATTTACGCGGCCAAAACGAAATTTAATCAATCAGAACATCGTATAAGCTCGGCATATTTCGAGAAAAATTGTTTTAAACTTTGGAAACAACGAAAGAAATTTATATATATATTACTAGTATCGAGTCTGTCAATACAAATTTTGAAGGGCATTGGTCATGTACAAAGTTTTAAAGAATCGGATAAACGATGAGAAAATGAAGAATAACATCATGTTTACATTTATGCATTATATATACTTTAAGAAGTTTGGAAATGGCAAATATTTAGCAAGTATTATATGCACTGTTTGGTTTAGTAATTTCACACAGAACATTTTATATAATTATGATAATTTTTCGTTTAAAACTAGAAGAAGTTGTATCCCTCTTCTATTTCTATAGAACTGACAATAGTTATGATAATATTGAAACTTAATATATTAACATTCACCAAAATGTATGAAGCAATCTCTTTGGCAAAAATTTTGTTTGAATATTGTGGAAAGTTCACTGTTGAGTAGAAGCATAATATTTTATGTTTGTTGAATAAAGGGTTACTTTTATACAGGTCTTTAGGGAATCGATCACAGGATTAGTTTACATTAATATCAAGGAGTGTCCGTGGCCGAATGGTTAAGGTCATTGACGTCGAACCACTTGCCCCTCACCGCTGTACGTTCGAATCCCGACAGCGACTTTGGATTCTTTCCAGCTAACTAACGAACGTCGGTGGTTCTATTCACCTGAAATAATTCACGGAAGGGCACCTGAGGTCTTCCTCCACCAGTTAAGCTGGAACGTCTCCATATATATATCGGAAGTAGGTCAGAAATGAATGAAATTAGAAGTACAAATAAAATGTGACATATAATCTTCTGTAATGAATGCTTTCTTTTATTAATGTATGTTTTCATACGATTTCATGCTTGTAATAGCACAAGTTTGAATGTTAAGATATGACATAGAGAATTCTGTACATTATCATCTCCCATGCAAAACAGCAATGTACGAGTATTGATGACAAAGTTGAATAAATGTTGTTAAAATTTTATCATTACCATACAACATCTTGTATTTATAAGCTGTTATATGTAGATCATTTTTTTTATCAAACAAACTACAGAATAAGCTTACATGTTTCGTATTCCGTCTTTGTTTTGTAGCGTAAAATTCGTACTCACTCAGATATCGAATGATCGCATCGATATGTTATTCATAATCCTTTTTGAATAACTGATCATTTCAATGGTAATTACAAACTTAAAACATTTTCTACTTATATTATTTGCCAAATCATTAGAGAGAAAAACCGCATTGCCAATTAAGAATTGTTTGGAAGATAAGCAGCTAAGTGTTCGTTTATAGTTTTGTTCTACTCTGTACCGCATTCTTGAAGAAAATTTAAAATGAGTTAATCTGAATTCGAATAAGAATTAAACAATAGGCATATGTTGCTGCTTTTTTTTTTCTTCTTCTTCTTTTTTTTTATTCGTTCACTGCCTGACACTCTTCCTTGTACGATTTTTGTTCTGATATTTCGATAATTATTTATTTAATAGGTGGACATTTTCCGTAACTTAGCTTAAAATAAACTTAAAATATGATAAACAAGATCAACAAGGAAAGGCGGCGTTCAAAGTCTGACATTAATCATGTTCTTGTTTCATGTTCATGTTTCAAAAGTAGTAACTCGCAGTAATTTGTATGTAATTATTTCGGTCTCTTGGTAAAATAAAGAAGAATTACGACAAAAAAAAAACAAAGATCACATAGTGTAATCATCTGAGAGGAATGCAGAGCTATATTTAGATCTTAAGCTCTTAATGTCATGTACTGGTCATTCACACCATGGCCTTTCAGGAATGAAGACAGACCCGCATTTAATATTTTTTATTTAATTATGACAATTTAAAAGCTTAGAAATAACTACATTTTGGGATAGCTTGATGATAGTATGGTTCAGTTATAAATATAAATATGATGACCTCAGTTTGCTAACTTTAAATGTTTATTCTTTACATGCGTACATTCACTAAAACCACCCACAGATTCATGTTATAAAATTGGTAAATTATCCACAACAAACGATTTTGTTCTATTTTTGTCGTTTTTCTTAACATAATAAAAATCATAATCAAATGCATTTATAATCATGCCAGAAAAAAGTTATTGTAAATCTCAATGCCTTTGGACTCATCTTTAAAAGGTTCCTTTTAGTGTATGTTGCTTTTATTATTTGATAGTTTCACACTAGATAGTGATTGAATTTTATTGATGTCTTTCAAAAGATAGAACATTTTCTTCTTTTTGTCAGTTTTCTTAAAAGTACATATTTACTTAGTTAGGTATAAGCTTTCTAGTCTAGTTATTTCGTGGGCAAATTCGATCAGCTTTATGCTGGCGAGATCAATATGAACGTTCCTTCTTTTAACTTTGATAGAACATAATTGTATTTTATCACACCCCAGTGTTATAAGGGAATTTGTAAACAAAATGTGTATAAGCTTTTATCCTAAAATTATCAGTTGTTGAGAAAGAATGATCACCTACGCATGTTGATCTTAAAATTATGTTAGTTGTAATATTTCCACTTTGCAGTATTTCTGAAGGTCTTGAAATATGTACAAGAGCATTTAATTACACTTATTTAAGTGACAATAAATCGTTTTACGCCTCATGAGTCTGTGACTAAATGATTAGGGCTTCACTTTACCTGACACATGAAGACAAGATTAACGTGTCAGTACCACTAAGCCATATACATTTAATAATTTGTGTAATACCAAATTAAATACTAGAAAATTGAAAAAAATTTGAAACTTTATTTAGACATACTTATAATGGAATATGAATTTTTGCTTTGATTAACATCGAATGAGCAGCGATAAAGAATTTTTCACACATAATCTATTGCTTCGTTATGGAAGGGTGTTAGAAAATTCATAGCTAAAAATGTAATAGTTTTCATAGACTTCAAAATAGTTAAGCAAATTAATATGAACGAAACAAAGAAATAAACAATTTTACTTTTCAAGTACTGGCATCATATCTTGATAATGTAAGGTAAAGGTACAAATATTGCAATACGATAAAAGTGATCTTTATTGTTTTGGCCCTCCGCAGGTTGACTCATTTACAGAATCTTTTTGCATTGGAAAATAAATGCCTTGTCATATAGAAATATATCTTGAAAAGATTCAGACAAGAGGCAATATTTTGCGACATTGCTTAGGATTTGTAAATGAATGGTTACAAATGACATATTGCACATTTTTTTTGTATTAGACTGAAATTATTAATGATCACATAATAAGTTCATTACCGATTATTTTGATGTCACCAGGTGTCCGATTCTTTCTAATAAGATTGTCTAGAATGGTTAGTAGCATAAAGTATAGAAGAGAACATGCTAGAACAAACGAAAGGAAATGCCTTCACTTTATGCATATTTCAACCTTTTATGATACATTATAATGACTTTGTACAAAGAAGATAAATTCTCATGACATAAGCAAGAGTGAGAAAAATGACATTTTATCCCACCTTAACAAAGATATAACACAATTTAAGCTTTAAATACTCCCTATGGAACTCAATTAATACTTCAAATTTCTCTTTACGTTTGAAACGCTTTGTGAAATGAGAATTTGTCAAGATAAAATGTAAGCAAAGTCTGCTTTTTGGTAATGATGGTGTACAATCAATATAAATTCAGAAGAACACTTCAGAGAAAATAACTTTTAAAAATGCCCTAGAAAATCATTTTCGTTCTTGGTTCAACAGACAGTCTAAAATTGTATATGTATATTTGTCGTAAAATGAATATAAACAATTAATATTTGCACCTCAAACGTTGTTTTCAACATTCCGTGTCAGTTGCTATGTTTCGTTTAGATTTATATATATTCTTTATCCTTGGCTTTAAGGAATGCAAGTTTTGTGTAAAAAATATAGGAATTGATCGCCTTAAAGGTACGTTATTTTTCAGAAATACAAAACAAGGAAGGCAAGATTAATTTTATGCCAGTTTTAATATCTTTAGATTTACCTATCATCTTTCCTATTGATTATGAAAGTTCCGGATTTGTAGCTTTTTTACATTATACATTTTGTAATAATGTTTCAAGTTACCCTTACTTTTATCACATTTGATTTCGTTGAATAATTTTCAAATATCCGTTTTAGGTGAACTAATTAATCGACAATATATATGCGTTAGCATGTGATTTCTTTATGAGTGCTAGTCTAGATAAAGGGGTTATCTTCTAACGTTATAGATTAAAAAAGTTATTGAAACGCTCTGTGAACATTAAGGGTTTAGTATTACAGTTTTAATAACCCCTTTTCATATCCATGTGCACAATTGAATAATTATTCTTACTGTCATGTTTTTTCTTAATATTTTAGAATCTAATCCATCAATTTTCATTTCTTTTGTAATTAAATCTCGTTTTTCAAACATAGCGTGAATGCAATTTTGCTGGGCATGTGATGGTCGATGAGCTTTTTTTTTTTTTTTAAAACTCGTGTAAAATTAGTTCATATTCAGCGCACGTGTTAGCTCGATAATTAGTCTTATGATAATTCTATAAATTAAAAGCTATTTAATCGATGTTGAAAAATATAATACTTCACAAATTATTGTGTATTCTATTGATAGGCATTACCGAATTTCTCAAACACAAAATAAAATGTATTGTAGCTTAAATTGATAATGTTTGGAAAAGAAAAGGCCAATTCTTGTGTATTTTATACATGTACGAGAGATTCATATGCTTTTTAAGTAATTTCTTATCTCATTAAACATTCTCACACTACATAAACCATTATTTTGTAATTATATATATTCATGTCATGTGTCATTTATCTATTATATGTTGTATTTGTATATGTAATATGGTGATGAGCTTTTTATACTTAAACCAAGAAATAAAGTTTCTGTTCTGTTCTGTACAAACATTTGCCAACAAAATGTGAAAGAAGTATGTGTATCAGAAACAAGGGTGTTTTGTATCATTAAGAATAGTATTATAAATTTATAATTATATGATTTTATATTTTTGTACATATAAAATGTTATTAGTATGTAGCTTTTATTTATAATAGATTGTTTTAATTATGAAAAATACAAAAGTACAAATACATAATAAACAAGCTACATATACATTTTGTACTACAAAACTGCTATTTAATATGCTCACAATCTCCTTAAAATGAGTATTTGTTTTGTGTAGTTATATTTTCTGGTTTTCATTCACCTTTTGCTACTTTTTGGTGTAATTTACGGCCACATTAAAGATTTTTCCTTATCTTTACATTTTTGTCAAATCACTGATCAAGATAATCACTCAAAATGTTGGCAGTCTAACGGCGAGGATAAAGCATTTGTAAATAAAAGTTAGTTTAGCATTACATTTATCGTTTAAAAATATGAATACTTTTACAATTAATAAGCATGGTATCAATTGTTTGGACATAACTATAATATATCTTGTAATGTAGCAACTTTTATGTTTTTCAGCGTTTATACAGCATAACAAAGACGCAAGTTGAAATTTTATAATCGACTGTTGAGACAATATTTTCTTTTTTTGTACATGTAAAATTTTACGTCGTAAAAAGCAAGTGTAAATTAACTTATCTGTGTAATTTCAGAAACGAGGAAAATTACCATCCTTGTGAAGGTAGGAATAGTTAACAATGCAAAATAGGTTATTACCCGCATCATTAGTAATTGCCCCTTCAAATAAAGATAGTTTTGTAATACCCAATTTTAAAATCTGAAATGTTGAAACAAAACACGTATAACTTATGATATAAAATCACCCTTTCTCATGAAAACAAAACTTCAAAATCTTTTTAAAGTATATAATTTTTAATCATGTTATTAGTTTCTAAGAGTAATATTATTTGGTCAAATGAAAAATGAATAACCAATTTAAATATGAAACAAAGACCAAGAAAATGAAGTTCAGAAAAATTTACCTATGACAATATGCAGTCACAAAGAACAACCGAAGATGCACAAAGTAGATCACAGAACAGCGTGGGAAAATAAAAAGGAAGAACAGGGAATAGCAAAATCTGCTTCTCTAACACGTCGATATCATACGATATAGAAACATAATGTTCCCGTGTTTAAGTCATTGTTCACAGCATATGCTTGTTTTATTGTAAGCAAATAGAGAATAGTTTAATCAAATTGAATTAAAATTTGTATACGACGTTTCCATAAACATCTAAAAGGTAAAAAACTTGGAAGTTTATGTATATTAAATGAGGTGAATATATTATTGATTATTTTCATTTGGCCTTCTGGAATAAATGAAATTTTGCTTCACTCTGTGATGGAATTCCCAGATTAATTTTCAAATGGATGGATATGTCATATCTAATATAACGGCGAATTTTAAAATGGGGAAATTAATCTAAGCTCTAGAAGGATTTCTGACTATTAATTTCATTTATTTTTTTCTTTTCATTTTAAATTTACATAAATAACTACTATTGATACTTTCTAGTGCTAAATTTTATTTCAAACTAGTTACACTTTCATACAACTTACAACCAATATCATACGAGTTGGACACACATATCATAAAAGGCATAATTGTAGTAAAAATAGTTCTTACAGTGTGCTGTCCTATTCAATATTAAAACATCTTACTCTTCCTAGAGACGAGGCTTTATGCTAACCGACAAATTATTCTGATGCAGTTTTGTACTTTACAATAAGAGAAACATACAATGGCATATTCATGTTTTTTTCACTTTTGAGGGTAAGTGACATATAAAAAAACGCATCTTATTGTCGCAGGCAGTTGGTTGGACGTGTACTAAGAGTAGGCGTTGTAGAATCAAATGTACACAGCACTCGATCTGTAAAATTTAATAAAACATTTAAACAAATATATTTTAAATGAAATAAATACAAAATGATGTATTTTGTGCTCAAAATAAAATCAGAAGGATATCAAAGGTGATTACTTTTCTCATTTATGCAGTATTTCTGTAGAATAGAACTCGTATTATATCTTAATACTGCATTTGTTTTTTGTCGCAAACACAATTTTCATGTCTTCTTAATATAAGACAGACGTTGATGAAAGGCAAAAGAATTTTGGTATTTTATGTGTTTTGCCGACTTCCTAATAATTGATATCCTGTTATGCTTTACAAGGCTTGATATTGTATGGTTAATCAGAAAGAAAGAAAGCTTACGATATAATTAACTTTGATCACGTAATTAGTGACTGAATATCCAAAATAACCATGAATTTGAAGTTGATCTATTAACAATCTCGAGGTGCATAATAACGGTAACAATACATGCGCTGCTTGATTTAATATGATAGAGTCTAATCGATCAACTTTCATTTCCGTTTTTTATTATCAAATCTCGTTAATGAAATTCTGCTTGGCACTAAATGTTCATGAAATCTCTGATGATCATTTTTTAGCCCACATATCAGCGCGACAATTAGTTTCTTGGTTAATCTATAAAATTTGTTAATGCAATTGCTGGTGTTGAAAATTGTTTAATTTATTATGAATATCATTTTGAAGTGCATTTAAATTGTCAAATTGTTGTTTGACTATACCTTTGTGAATATAATATAAGATATATGAAATGGTTTTTGTAATGATTGTCTTGTTCAAGTTTATTTGATATAAGATATTCTCAAAAGTCGATATAGATCCAAGTACAAAAATTTGCTTTGAATTGTGTATTTTGTTGCAGAAATATGTAGTAACAATTTTAATGTCTCGAAAACTGATAAAGTGAAATAGTAATCCTTTGTTACAAATTGTATTGAATTGAAATTGACATTGCTTATTAGATGACAATTTCAATGAGAACAAAATTTGTAAGTGATTCAGTCATCAATGGAGGGAGACATGTTTTACATTATTTACAATTTATTTGTTTCTTATATATCATGCGAAAATAATTCAATATGTTACGTAATAATGAAAACCGACCACCAGAGAGAGTATTACATTTTATCTAGATAACTTTTCTGCAGCAAAATATGTTGACAAAATAATTATGACAAAATGCTATTATCTTTCCTCTCTATATACCGACTATTTCACAATTAATAAGGTTTCTTTTTCCTAATATTCTCAGTATTTCTTTTAAAGACATATTATTTAAAAAAGCTGTTGTTTCGCCGCCTACACGTTTGTCAGAAAAATATTAAACTGACTTGATATATATCCAACCATATTTTGAACAAATGACTACTTAGTTGACTGCTAATAGGTTAGATTCAGTGTTGTGTTACGGGCTATCCATTGGGTATACTTTATTTATAATGTAATTATATATGGATTTTGTAAACAATAAACAGGTTTGTATTAAAGGTCGGATTACTTTAAGGAGTATTAGGTATTCAACAAATTGTTTTCATTTAAGGTCATAGACAGTGTGGGTGCTCTCCTGCTATGGTGAGGCATATCTGATATTGTGTTGGTGTTAAAATAAGAGTACAGCGGTAAGTCTGATGGAATATTATTATAGCCATACACATTTAACTTTCACATTCTGTAAAGTGTACTCAAATTGCAGTTCATTTCGGACGTATTGTGTCAAATCATACGGGTCTATTAGTGTTTATTCTTCTTTAATTTATAATTTCTATATTTTTTCTTTCTAAACATTGAAATCAAATTAGTTCGGCTAATGCGTGTTTATATTCTTTAAAAATTATTACATAATCTAATTTTTATCATACTATGATATAATAAATTACATAGTTTTAACTTGATTGTAATTTTTTATCTGATATGTCATGTTTTTCAAGTATGAATACCTATTTATCTACTTAATATACTTAAACTATGCGCACAGTTTCTGAAAAAGATTTGAAGTGTATATATCAAAATACCTACCTATTGTGTTACGAGTCACATCTTTTAAAGTTTGATCTTCTAACAAAATGACATGTCATTAAATTTTGGTAACAGTTGATCATGATTATGTCCTAGTGATCTATTTTTATTGAGTATCACAACTACGCTGTTTATTCTATATGTACAAATTTATTTGCTGATTTGTACTTTAATATCCGTTGACCTATTTTTTGGCTTAATGCCTGCTTTTCATTACTAGGCATGCGTTATATCCGCCCTTGTCATTTACATTGATCTAGGGTCGTCATAGATTTTTTCAGTGTTTGCCTGAATGTAACTGTTGTGTGTAGTTACAGAAAGGAAAATGTCGAAGTAGTTAAATCTGTAAAAACACTTATTTCCTACATCTTTATTAGTTGCCTTTCCATTAAGATTGATTCATAATATTCCAACCTCAGAATCTTTAAAAACAAACAAATAAATAAGTAAATTTAAAAATGATAATGATATTATTAAAGGAAATCACAAAATTATAAATCAAACCAATGCTTCATGAAGAAGATGCCTGCAATAACTAATTTTCAGAGGCCTTTGAAAAATTAATCATTTTACAATCGAATCGGTTTCTAAGAGGTTCACAATTTGGTCAATTATGGAAATTATTACCAATTGAAACAAGAATACAAAGGTTGACAGGGTTAAGCGACATCGTTTAGGGACCTATCAGTTTTAGTCGCATGCGTTCACTGTAAAGGCATTCATTAGGGCTCAAAAACGAAACGGAAGGGCATACAAATGTTTTCGTAATACATGTAAATACTATATTTATGTCCTCTAACACATTTGATGTATACCATAACACACTCTAAAACATTCATATTTACCATATCACTCAAAATATATTTTTCCAAGTACGCTGGTAAAATTTTTAAAAAAGTTAACATTTTGCTATAAGTGTTTTCAATTTTATATTTTAATAAGCAAAAATAACCAAAGATAAAAATGCACCACGGAAGTAACAATAAAAAAATCGTTTGGAATGTATTGCCATTTGGTCACGTTCAATTTTTTAAAGAGACTGGCAGTATTTTTTATAAGTTAGGTAGTTTATTATATCTTATATTTAATGTTTTTCGTCATTAATCATCGGTCAATCACCTTAAAATGAAATCTCTTGAAATATATATCTAATTTAAATCAACTTGACAGCGACAAAAAATCATAATGTAACTTTTATCAAATTGAATGTATAACAGGCAATTTCAATATCAATCACTCGTTTGCAAAGTTATATCAAAGTCGTACAATTTGGAGAGAATATGTAGATGTAATGTAGGGGCGAAAATACATATTATCACGTAAGAGCAATTGATCATTTTAATTCAGCTTTCTAAGATACTAAAATTTTGTTTCATTATGGTTTGCAATCCCCAGACAAATTTTTGTATGGATATACATATCAAATGTACCGACAATTAATTTCCAAATGGGAAAAGTATTCTAAACTCAAGGGCGATTTCCGACAGTATAAAATTTGTTTCATTTTGTGCATTGTAAAACATCAATATTTACTAGAGAAATGTATCAATAATTTGTAGTACAAAATGAAATTCAAATAAGTTACATAAAATATATTAAATGTTGAAATGTATACATCGGTTCTCGGCTAATGCATTCATTTGCCCCCGATTGATTTTCATTATTCTCTACTCTGATCAGTTCTGCATAGCAATTCTCTTAAAAATCAGAAATAATACGTAGGTAACTGCTAAGTTAATAGAAAAAACCTTCGACACAAAAACACTAAAACTGTTTATAATAAGTTTATCCTAGCCAATATGCCACAGACTGATAAAGAGTTTCATTCCCAAAAGACATCATTTGAGGAGTATATTTCGAAACTCTTTTAAACGCATATGATATGTTACTATTCCCAAATGATTGTCTTATAAATGACAAAACCATAACGCCAACACATTTTCTGGACAAAAATTTTCTTACGTCAACCCCACTATTTCACCGTCTCTTATCTCCTTTACCACAATAGATAAAAGAAATTGTGGCAGATTGTATTCAATGTGTTTAATAAATATAGCCTTTATAATGATCTGTTAATCCTTCCTCTCATATTTTTTGATTTATAAAAGATATGATATTTAAAATGTGTATATTCGGAATAAATAATATGAGTATACTTATATGTTTTATACCGTTAAAAGGCATAACAAAAATCTGAAATATTTAATAAGTGCTTATTTTATCTTTTACGGTTTTATTGGTTTGGTTTTGTTGTTGATGTTGTTTTTTAATTGTTTTTTTTTTATTTATTTTTTTTTTTTGTTATTCATAATGTACATGTCTATTAGTCGCTGAACATTAATTATTCTCTCCTTTGCATTTACTACTCATAATTGAATGCATTCAAATAAATGTATTTGCTTGTAGATAATAAATGTGTTATTTTACTGAAGTTTTCTTATATTGTATACACACAGAGGTCGTAGAGGAATATATAGTGTTCCCGTTCCACTATGACGAGTTGCTGTGTTCATGATATGCGCTTGCCTGATAAGCTATCTATCAAGCCACAATATATCTTTTATTTATGTTTCTTCTTAAAAAAATGAAGATAAAACCACGACAAAATATCAACATATTTAAATAGGTCTAGTGTATGCTCGAATTTTTTAAGTGATATTTCACTTCAAATGGTTGTAACTGACGATAATTTAAAAACGCCATTTTCTTGCTAATGAAACAAATTTTCTTTTCATTTTTCATCTTAATTATAATATTTAAATGTTGATTAGCAGGTAAACCAAGATAGTCATTGTTTAAAATTACCGAGAACATGCCATGCTAATTGTGAGACGAACCCTTAATGACGTCAGTATGGGCGCTGCCATTTGAATTGGACTTTGCGTCAGGTTATAACGTATCTAAACGGAAAAAATCGAACATCATAGCCATATTATTATCATTTTCAAAACAAAAATGAAAAATATGCATAAAGACATTGACTCATAGAGGGTTCACTTAATATTGAGTTAAATTATAGTACAGTTATATTTGGGACAAAATGAAGTTTTCAAATTTAGTGGGACATACTATAGTCATGTTGAAGAATTTCCTATAATATGATGTGAAGAAGTACAAATGTGTGGGTTGGAAGATGCTATTTTCGTGATACTTGATCCAGACAGTAGAAGAGTAAGATTATCTAATTTAAACAGCCACCGGAAAATCTTTGCACCACCGGGATAGTGGCAAACTTCACTACCATTTATACTTGCCCTAAACACTCAAAAATCATTTCATCCGATAGATTTAATGTTAATTATTAATAATTGACTTCATTTAAAGCTATTTTTCATTTTTTTCTTATCAAAAATTGTATTTTAAAAAAAAATTCCGGGCGGAATTTCATGTATTCCAATCGGAATTATGCTGTCCGGGCGGAATTATTTAAATTCCAATTGGAATTTATTCCAACATTATTATTTATTCCAATGGGAATTTCAAATTTTATGAAATTGTCGAAATACATAAACACATGCTTAATATGTATTGTGTATGCATTTTCTTGTTGAAATAACGTCTATTTAAGCATTTTTCGGAAAATCCGATCGGATTTTTTTCCATTAAATTTAAACTGGAAAAAAATCCGATTGGAATAAAACCCAACTGGACATTATTCCAGTTGGAGTTTTTTCCAATACTTTTTATTGGAAATAAATCCTATTGGAATTAATTCCAATTTAAAAGGAACGGAAATTAATCCAATTGGAAGGTTTTTGTCCAATA
>NW_026852690.1:0-12919 GCF_026571515.1 Ruditapes philippinarum | reverse complement strand
ATAAACATACACTTTGTTTCAAATTTTATATAATTTTTTATATAATTGCTACAAAGTATCTTTGTATATATAAAATAAACACGTTTTGACTTGATACAAAGTAGATATGTCATGTTTAAAGTTCTATACACTATAGGTGGTCACAATATTAATATATAGTGTTAAGAAAGGACCAACTTTACTTGTCCCGTAATAGGAAACGCCGCTTCTCTTACATAGTTAATTAATTCTTTTATTCAAATTTGACATATTCAATAACAATTGATTGGCTTCAATAAATGTCTGGGATTAAAATTTTTTACTCAAGGATGACCTTAGTACACCTTTAAATTTCAGATACTTAGTTTCGGTTTCACCATGTCTTTTCGTACACATTATAAGTTCTATATTGCCATGCATCCTACAGATTTTTTTACGCTGTTTCAACGGTGAGTTATAGATTTTGTCAAACATTAGTGAAAACCACCACTTTAACCTCGTCCACTTTCCCGTTTACTCATGCGCTTGAAAATAGCGAAAAGCACAAAAGAAAACGAACTTATCTGGTATTATCAGTTATATACAAAGTATATAATTTTCATGCATTTTACATATTTGTGAAGTATTTATTTAACCGCTAATGATTGAATGGTTTGTTTATAATAAATGTTTGCCATAGTATTTTAGAAAAGAAGGCTCTCTTTCGGTACTTTTTCGGATTTTTGGTTTCTTTCGTTATTTCCAAAGGTGTTTCAAATCTGTTGATTCGGGTATTTCGTATCAACAAAACGTTGTCAATTATAAACTTTCAATTAAAATTTCGATTGGAACAAACTTCAATAACTTAAATGTTTTTTCTTTGAGCTAAAAGGACATTCACAATAATAGAAATAAGAGAATAACATGATGGCAAAAATGAACTGAGACGTAAGAAATTAGTACGAAATCTTATTTACTTTTTCTTTACTTTTAAAGGATTTACTTCTATCAAAATAGTTTGTATTTGCCAACAAATGCGTATGATTTTAATATTTCAAAAATTTAAACGTACAATTCAATACTAGGCTTAACAGCACAATTCTTATGATTCTTTTTCCATGTTTTCTAAGATATGACATGCAAATAAACCAGTTTTAGTTCAGCCGAGTATCTGTTTAAAGATACTTCTTGTTTGTATAAAAATGCCTTTTCAGCCCCTCCCCCCACCCAACCCCCAAATATTTAGTTTATATATATTCAATTATTCCTTAATAAAACTCATTTTGTAAAAGTATGTAAACAGAATAGAATAAAGGAATTCGCATTATGATTGAAACAGCGGGTGTTTGTTTTAGAGTTCCGTTGATAAGAAGTAGAACTTGCGAGAATTTTTACTTCTTTTATTTCGATAAAGTTGAAATGTCAAGATTTCGTGTTCATTTTTTTGTTCGTAAAGTGTTTAGTTGATACGAATAGTTTGTTCCTAGTTATAGAGACGCTCTTTATGTTAATATAAGACATGGTAAGTGGCAAACTTAACCAGATTTTCACGAAATGGGGATGGATTAAATCCATTTAACGGAAAAGAAATATGTATATTTACTCAATGATCAGTATGCCGACTTTAAGAATTTATGCTATGCGTATTTCCTCGCGCATTTTTAATGAAATAAAACCTAAACTTGCATGTAAAAATATCTTGCAATATCAAACAAGTAATATTCAACAAGCAAAATGGTGTATAGTACAAATATTTCCTGGATAACTTCACCATATGAAACCACGTAAAAATCGTGCAGAATTCGTTATATCTTGAATCGGGAATATTTTTTAAAGTGAGAATAAGGAAACACTTTGTCAAAAGGGAGCAAAATAGCTAAAAAAGACGAATGTGTAATAGTTTAGCACCGTACTCTTCGCGCTTATCTTAAAGGTTATTGCTTAAGTTTCTGAAGTGGTAGTGGGTTGAAGTACTTAGAGAAAAATGTTGCAGTACTTAGAGAAAAACAACTATAGTAATTTTGCGAGATTACTTTAGAAGTATATGAATGAGAAGAACAATAAGAAAAGTTAATAGATTGGTTGGGGGTTGTATAAAGGAATGTATAGCGGTGTTTACCAACAATTTATATTTTTGTTTAAGTATACAAACCTCCATGACCAAGAGGTGAAAAACTTCATATCACTTACTAATCGCCAAAGTGGGATCCAATTCCGTCAGGGACTTTAAATTCTTTCATGTCAGAAAGTTATTCGACTAGCTAACGGAAGGGCGGTGTTTTAACTTAGATGCCCGTTCGTGCCTGAAATAATGCACTTGCAGGCACTTGAGGTCTTCTTCCACCGGGTTACGCTGAAAACACATGACGTTTACAGTGTTGGTGTGACTTAAAACCCAAGCAAACAAACAAACAAACAAACAAACAAACGAACAAACAAATAAATAAATAAAAACAATATCTTTTAGAAAATTGTCGTTTCTTTGATTAAGAATAGACTCTATGTTATATCAAAGTTAGTCTTTAAAATAGGTTGCCTATTTAAATCACAGTTATTGTTTGGATTTCAATTTTTGTCTTATTGACAATATTTGACAATCGATCTCATTCTGAACATCCTGTTTTTTGTGGGAATCTTGTCCATAAAAGTTATTATCGCCGAGCAATTTGTTTATTATTTTCCTTGGATCTATGATTAACTATTTCTTATTTCTTCAGTGTTATTGAAGTAACCATACTTTAACCAGAACACCTTGGAGATTAAATAGGTAAAATAAATAATAACATAGAAATTTTATTTTGCTAAAGTCACGAAAAACATGCACAAGCTTTGCACTCGGCGATTTTTATATGCAGAGCACGATTTTGCTGACAAGGCGGTTTTGTAAAAAAAGGGGAAGAATCTAATTATTGTAATCGGCATTGAAAGCACAACACCTTGCATGAAAAACATAAAGAAATTGCTCTGCCAATGTAATTTAAGCTTCTGAGGTGTTTGGAAAAAAACTTATGACGTGGAATGATTTTATAGTACAATCTCCGCACAGCAACACCCCTTTCGAGACAAAAAGTCTTCTTTTGTAAAAAAAAATGAAAATGTTGAGATGCTCTGGCCTTTTATGTTCCAGACATGCTCTTTTTTTATTTCTCAGAAGTTGTTTATTTTTGGTTTATTTTTAGTTAACTGTTACAGTTTTAAAATGTTACTCTTTGGTCACTTACTTGAACCATCTTTGTTTCGTTTTGGCAATAAGTATAGTTATAGTGATTTAGTATTTTGTATGGCGGTCAAAATACTAGTTTGTTTACATTTTGCTACATTTATGACAAATAATTTCACATTCAACACAATGAACTTCAGGTGATAAACATCTGATAACCTTTTAAACCATTATTTAAACGTTATGAAACTCATGTTTGCCTTTCCTAAAGAAGGAAAAATGATATATTTCTGAGGCATTATGTGCCTTTAAATTAAAAAATAATTCATGATTATAGAGTTCAGTCTCTACTAAGCAACACCCCTTGGTAGACAAACAATTTGGTTGTTGCTTAGAGGTATTGGTCATGATATTATCATTAAACATTTTAAACCATATATTAAGATCACAACTGTATCAATATTTAATTATAATGAGACATTGTCCTAAATAGCCAACTTGTTAAATATCAGATTAAGACGACATATATTAAGACCACAACTGTATCAATGATCCATTTTTCTAAATAGCCGACTTGTAACATACCAAGAATTAAGACCACATATATAAAGACCACACGTGCATCGTATAAACATTGTCCTAAAAAAGCCAACTTAATAAGTAAACTTTAGTGATGTATAATACAAATACAAATACAAATACAAGACATTTATATAGCGCAAAAATGTATTAAATATTCGATTGCGCTGTACATTATTAAGACTATATACACATATGCTTGATCAAGACACTCCCAAACCCAGTCTCGATGGCACAGCCAATCTACAACTCTAGTTGAAAAACAGTCCAAACAAGTATGTTTTAAGTTTGGCCTTAAACTGATTTTCATTGGTAATGTCCTTCAGATAGTCTGGCAATGAATTCCACCATTTAGGTCCCACAATAGCCAAGGATCTATCAATTAATAAATTGTAACAATTAATAAATACCTAATTTGATAGCCCATGTATCAACAACTACCACATTTTCAACACAATGGACCTTACAGGTACGACTATATAATGTAAATATGTAAGCAAACTTAGAAGAATATCACTTAATAAGGTAAGAAATCTACAAAAGGACGCCACCTCTGCAAAACGACTTTCTGTAGAGCAATTACCCCTATACAACAAGATTTCCAATTTTTCACAAAAGAAGACATAAAATTTATGTCAAAAATACTATTACTGGCATAACTGGATGTAGAATATAGCAACGATATTTTTGCATGAATTAATTTTAGTCTGGTTAAAACTACATCTTAAAACCCGTTCTAAAAACTTTTGCATCATGAATGCATGATATTTTTAAAAAAACTGAAATGGAAATAACTCGAGTGGCTAAATATCCAAGTAGGTATACAATTAATTTGAAGTACCCATTCTATTTCATGTTAAATTCTTTTTATATTTAGGTTAACAGAAGATTTGAGTTAAAGAAATGTTATGCATTTCAAAGATTCGTAATGTAAAAGAAATGTGCAAACACTGTGTTTTAAGGTTTTGTCATTCTTACAAACCGCGGATTACGAAACAATTATGTGAAATGTTAGCCAGTTTCCAACACATGAATCATCGGGTTATTCATAGTAATTCTGATTTTTTTCCCTTTTAATTGGACTTTTCCAGTATAGTATGTACGTGGCTGTATACTTAACTGAATGTTTAGCAGAACCTAATTTTTCTTGATTTTTATTATACTCCCGATGTCTATACTCATTGAGCGTAAATCGTTGAACCAAGTCCCTTTTAAAGAACATTTGGAGCAAACAGAGTGGACGATACAAATAATAGCCACAGCAACAGCAACAACAACATAATCATAATCGTCACCGTCATCATCATCGTCGTCGTCGTCCTCCTTATCATCAACGTCAATGTCAACTTCGTCGTCGTCGTCGTCGTCATCATCATCATCATCATCATCATCATTAGCATCATCATCATCATCATAATAATCATCATGATCATCATCATCAACATTGTCATCAGCAGTAGCAGCAACATCACCAACATCATCATCGTCGTGTCATAGTCATCATCATCATCATCATAATCATCATCATAATCATCATCATAATCATCATCATCATTAGCAGCAACAGCAGCTAATATGATTATTTTACTGATTCATTAAAGACCATTTTATCTAGCGTCTAGTTGTTTTTATACTATTACAATGCAAAAGTTAATAGCAATGTTGACAAACTGGAATTTATGCGGATGCATTCTTGTTATGTCACATTTACTTTGGTATGGTTTCTTACGATTTTTGTTTTCCCTCTGTTTATACATACTTGTTTTTTCTTTCTATTTCCTATAAACAGGTAAAAGATATGCAAAACATTTCAGACAAAACCTCAAAAGCGCACACTTACATGATAAATGGGGATTATTAATGGGTTATGAATAGATTGTTTAATGTTTTAATATTTTCTTCGGAGGGTGCACAAATTCTTTGAGTATGTGCTTAACATGACATGATTGTTAATTTGATTTTTTTCCTTCAAGTATTTACATAGTACTACACGTAGTCTGAGCATGCGCAGAATTAGGTCCCTGATATTCAAAAATTCATGTTTGACGTAGAAAGGAAAAGAAATTCTAATTAAGAAACTGCTGTGGGATACAAAGCTTATATTGCAATGTTTTTCCTTGACACTCAAAATAGTTGATGGGATATTAATGACCTAATTTTATTTTAAAAGATATGCTTTATGCTGAGAAACAACTGATTTTCTAATTAAATCTTTGGGTTTTTATCTGAATTTTGAAATAATTAACTAGGTTAACGCAAAACATTGCATCGTTAGCCTAAATAATGTGCAATTTTGTGTCTACGTAATATAATAATTCTGTGAAAACGTGATGTACGTTTTGAGTTTGCGGAAAATACTATTATGTATCAAGTATCATACGTATGGAGCCATACAATTAAAGGCCCATTATGTCTCAGAAATGTTCCCCCCCCCCCCCCCAAAAAAAAAAAAAAGTTACTCATTAGCCAATTACTTGAACTATCTTTTAATCTGTTGCTTTTTGGCAATTAGTGCAATTATAGTGAATAAGTATTTTGTATGGAAATCAAAATACTACTTACTACTATAACGATTTTATTGCTTTTTTCAGGTAATAAGCATCTAACAAATTCCAAAACCATTATCTCAACATTATAAAATTCACGTTTGGCTTTTCTCAAGAAGTAAAAATTATTTGTTTTCCGAGACATAATGTGCCTTTAAGCTTAGAAAAAGCTATTTTTAAAAAAAATGATTTTGTTACTAGTGCCCTGTCTGTTTCCAAAACAGTTTGGCCATATACCCGAGACATCGTTTTCTTTTTCTTTACGTGTTTTTGGCAGTAATACTTGTTATAATAATTAAGTATTTTGTATGAAAGTCAAAATACCACTTTGTTTACAGTTGCTACATAAATCACACAAATTATTCCACATTCAACGCTATTTTTTTTGGTGATTAGCATCTGACATTATCTAACTCCATTATTACAACATTATGAAACGCATGTTTGCCCTTTTCTAAACATTTAGTTACTTTCTGAGGCTTAATGTGCATGTAACGTGTACTTTGAGCATAACTCCTGCACACATAACATGTTTTCTTTTAATCATTGGCCCAGAAAGGTAATGTTGAATTCATCAACTGAATTTAAGTGGATTGGTGTACAATTTAAAAAAAAGTATTTATAAATTAATCATTTGGATATTTTTAAACATTGCTTGAACTATTTGGATAAAGTTCTAAGTGATTAAGTTTGCATATTTATATTATGAATAATTAGTCCCCTACCGGTTTACCGGAGGGGACTTTAGGTTTACCCTCCGTCCGTCTGTCCGTCTGTCCGTCCGTCTGTCTGTCCGTCCGTCTGTCTGTCAGTCCGTCAGTCCGTCCGTCCACAAAACTGGATCCCGCGATAACTTGAAAAGTACTGGTCCCCTACCGGTTTACCGGAGGGGACTTTAGGTTTACCCTCCGTCCGTCTGTCCGTCCGTCTGTCCGTCCGTCCGTCCGTCTGTCTGTCAGTCCGTCAGTCCGTCCGTCCACAAAACTGGATCCCGCGATAACTTGAAAAGTACTGAAAATATTTTTATGAAACTTGATATATGGATAGATGGCAGTATGGAGATTATGCACGTCTTTTTCTTTTCTTCCTATGTTGAAAATTCTGGTTGCTATGGCAACAAATAGACTGAAAATATCGCAAATTTTACACATAAACTGAATCCAGTGATAACTCAAAAAGTACTGGAAATATTTTTATGAAACTTGACATATGGGTAGATGCCAGTCTTAAGATTATGCATGTCTTATCTGTTCTTCCTACTTTGAAAAAAATATCAGTTGCCTTGGCAACAAATAGGCTTAAAACATGGCAAATATAGCAATATTTGTGATTAGTCAAAAAGAGCTGAAACTTTTTATGAAATTGCATCTTTAATTCCAGAGTTATCTCCTCTTTAAGAATTTTGCTTTTTTAAAATGTTTATATTTTTTTGGTAACAGGGATGTTTCAAATATTAACTTTAGAGTGTCCTTCAGTTCGTCTGTCTGTCTGTTCATAAAAACTTTTTCCTGTGATCACTTTTAAAGAACATTTCCAACAAATTTACTTAAAATAGGGAAAAATTTACACATTAGTGAATGGCCAATGGCCCTTCAGAATGCTGATGGGGTTCTATCCGGTAGGGGACTTATGGATTGCTTGCAATACTATGATAATTGCTTGTTAATTTTTGTTCTAGAACATTTTATTATCTGCGATATAAATATATTTGCACCATCGGGTCATGAATCTCACGCTTACTTATAACGTTTTATAATTATTTCTTGATATGGTGTATGATTCAAACTAAATACTGTCAATTTAATTGTTTATTGTATTCAGACCTTCCGCTATAGACCAATCCACTTAAGTAACAACTCATAAGATTTTCACTTTGTTTGAATTTAAAAGAGAAAGACACCAATGGTCTTCATATCATTATCATATTTCAGAAAATTTCCATGATGTCACGTGATTCTACGAGATTCCGTATGATTCTGTATGTTATCACAAAATCTTGACTATGTTGCTATGCTACAACGTTTATTATGCTATACATTACGTACCTTGTCTCGGTGAATGACGGAATCATATACGTAAGATACGTAGCAAACCGGAAACTACCGATTGTCTTTCCCGGTCCTTTTTTAACCGGTGAATGGGGGAATGAAGGAATCATATACGTAAGATACGTAACGCACCGGAAATTACCGATTGCCCTTTTCGGTCCATTCGGGATTATTCTACTTTCTACGCAGTGTGCCTGCTGACAGGTTTTCTGTTTTCTGGTCTTCAATTGCTAATTGAATTGAGCATATTTGTTGTTTTATTCAATTGTATTATTAATACGGATAGACTCTAGCACTTGAGACCTCTTTTGAAACTTTTGAAAAAGCAGAAAAAGCACTTAAAATCGAATAGACAAATTTCAAGTGTTTCAGGAAAGAAGATAATTAAATTCCAGGTAATAGACTATATATGTAAACTGCACTTTAAAAAGGCGATAAACTTACAAGTTGAAACGTAACACTGAGAAGTGGTGAAATATGTTTTTAGTAGTTATGAAATTGAGTTATATTAAAACAGAAAATTAACAGACGCATTAAAAGCCTTTGATTGATAAAATTCATGCGTTCGGATGGAAGTAAACGCTAGCATTTCGAAGATCATACTTCATTGGTAATATGTAAGGACCAAGAAAAACGCACACAGACATACACATGAAAATACCCATTCCAACAACAAACATCTTATTAGATACTTTAAAGGCCCATTATGCCTCAGAAATGCTATCATTTTTGTTTCTCAAAAACTGTCTGTTTTTGATATCTTGTTTCAGTTCCAAAAACAATAGTCATTTGTCATATAGATATACTATAGTACCAGTTCCTAAGTCAAATGGGGACATAAGATTATGTGGTGATTTTAAAGTCCCCATCAATCCAGTCTTAGAAGTCGACCAACATCCTCTTCCGCAAGTTGAACATATCTTCGCATCTCTAGGGAAAGGCAAGAAATTCTCTAAATTTGACTTAAAATCGATTACTTGCAACAAGAAGTTGATGGTGAAAGTAAGACTTACCAGTTATTTCAGCTTGTGATGCGAATTCTTTCGGATTTGGGGCCGTAATTAATCATAGACTGCAGAATGGAACAAAACGACCAATTGCCTTTAGGCTACACACCTTTCATTTTGTTTTAAAGGAACATCATGCCCTAACAATCCTATTTTTAATTCTTTAGACATAACATGCTTTTAAAATGTTTTAATCATAAAGTATCTAAAGTATGGTGGATATTTAACAACTGAAGCAAACAGCACTAAAATTGCAGTTATGTGTCATAAAGGCAGCTAAATGGAAACAAAGTAGTATTTTGTCTTCCATACAAAAAACTTCTTCACTATATTTATACAAATCGCATCTGAAACGGAACCTTTCAGCAATAACAAGTGGAGCAGGATTGAAGTGACCCGATAATAGTGCTGTTAACTCATCGTATGACTTGTCCTTTGGTAAGACAGGAAATGTCAAATCTCTCACAAGTCCAGGATTCGCTTCAAAAGTCGAATGGATCAATTTTGCCAATTCAATATGACATGATTTTGGACAATCAATTTCGGATAAAACAAAGTTCAGTAATTTCGTTGCATATAATGTACATAGAACCACAAAACCATGTAGCAGATAATTTGCTTTAACGTTTTTCTCATCGCCACTGTAGAATTTAGGGGTCAATAAGGTTCTAATGGGGTTGGAAACATTCGTTTTACTCTAAATTGAGAAACACTTGTGTTGTTGTTGTACTCGTTCTATTATTAAGGCACATGGCCAACATATTTTTAGGTAACAACATTAGGTTACAAAACACTAAATCAATTACAATACTAACAGATTACACAATATTATATTGCCTGAGGATTTCCCAAAGCCGGTGGTTTCCTTCTCAACCCTATTTCTCTGATTGTATCAAAATATCGTTGTCCGTGGAAGTAAAACAAGTTGTTGATTTTTGTTAGGAAAAATAATGAAGTCATTTGAAACATATAAACTGGAAATAATAAGTTTAAAACGTACATGATTGTTTTGCCAGTTTACTTGCTATACGAACAACGCCATGTTTGTTCTCGAAATCATGAAGAATACCTACTAAGTAATGGCTTTCCAGCGGCTAAAATTAAAAAATCTAAAGTAAATTAAAAGAAAACCATACTTTTAGGCTTACATTTATCACTGTTTAAAATTCACATACAAAAAAGGACATAATGTATTTTGAACATGAGGGAGGAATGCGTGCGTGCTTGAATGCGTGTATTTTTGCCCTATTTTGATAAGTAAATAAATAAATAAATCTCCATTTTAAGGGCGATATTTTGCGACCGCCACACTACACAACATGTGAATAAATATGGTACAATGGTGAATTCGGATTTCAAAAATGATTTTTATAACACAATAGCATTTTTTTTGGTGATAAAAATACATTCATCTGTGGTAGAAAGATGTTATGTTATATTATGATGTTACTGAAATTTTGCGTTTTACTCCGGTAAGAAAATTTTGTTTGCCTGCGCGCTATCAGAGCGAAGCGAAAAAGTAGATAGCAATCAATAAACGATAATTCATTTTCCATACAGGAAAACAAAAGTACTACATTTTACTATAATAAGTAGGGCATTTAAAACACATAAAATAATCATTATTTAGAAGTATTCGCATATTGTAAATACATTTTTTGAGCGAAAAAACTCGTATTTTACATAATTATCTCTTTGTAAAGATAATTGGTTAATCAGGGATAATTGAGCTTAACTTTGCAGATGATAATAAATAAGACATGATTTTATAATTTTCTTAGAGTAAAGACTCGTGTAAATTATTTCAAAAATAATAGATGAACGTGCAAAATGTTTCCCGCACGTGCTCGTATTGATTTTATGCGTGGCACAAAAACGAAACGCCTATGAACATGCTTCATTGTTTGTACCATCAAGGGCAACGCCCGTGAAAACATGACCTCATAAAATACGTACGTCATGAAAACAGTTTTAAGATTAAATTTGATCATTATTGTGTCTGCCTCAAGAAAGAAAAGCGTAAATTTATAATTTCGGAAATGGCATGCATGTTTAACAACTTAAAGGCCCATTATGCTCCAGAAATGTTTTTTTTTTCATTTCCGGAAAGATTTTAATATTTGATGCCCTGTTACAGTTTACAAAAAGATACTCATTAGCTATTTATATGTACAATAGTTTGCTTCTGTTGCTTTTTAAAGATCCTGTATGTTTTGTGATTGATATTGTCACTGTGTGTATACCACACTTGCAAAAAATTATATATGTATATAATTATGCAAATAAAACAATTTTCAAACATCGATGAATATGTAAAATGTGTACTGCAAATATTTGTGCACATTATATTTAATCAATAAATTACATGCATTCATTTCTTATTGGAAAATTTGACTTAGAATTCATAGAAAATAAATTTCTAATTACCTCCCTTTATTTACACGAAATGTTAAATTGGGTAATATCTTTATAAATAATGCTTATTGGAACTTGCAATATTAACAAATCTTAATTTGAGCATCATATTTATGAAATAAAACCATGAAAAAAATGTGTTACAGGATCTTTAAAAGTATTTTGTATGGCGTAAAAGAACTACTTCGTTTACATGCTACCTTTATCACAAAAAAATCACATTTAGCCTTAAATTCTTTGGGTAATTAACATCAACCATTATATAAACATTATCACAGACTTTAGGCACATTTGCCAGGCCAATAATGGTCAAATTATCATAAAATAATCACCTCTTGATCATTAAGAACAAAATTACTATCAAGCACCCGTTTACTATATAAAATATATACAAGTTATATAACTCGCCGTAGCGTATTCCCCCGACACGGTCAACATTTTGCTCTCGCATTTTTTTTTGGATAATTTGACCACTATTGGCATGGCAAATGTGCCGAACGCATGTGAACATTATAATACTCATGTTAACCCTACCTCAAGTTGGAAAAATTATTTTATTTCTGAGGCACAATGGGCCTTTAATTATTGTTTTGCATATCTTTCTGTTTTTAGTGTCCCAGTTGATCTATGTACAAAATTAAAATTTTATGTTTTAAGGCTTTTGGACCGTCAGTGGAGTTATTTTTAGAAAGTTCTAGAATTATGTCGGAACATTTTTTTTATTTGTTTCTAATATTCGCCTCTTATCGTGTCAGATAGGTTAAAGGCATCTCACATGTAAGATTGACTTCAGACCAGCAACCAATTTCGTCTGCATCAAAGCTGTAATATTTTTTGCAGGTGTTAAATTTTTATCATTTGATAGTCTTAACATTGAGATAAAAATGTTTCTCGTAACGAGGTTATTTTGTGAAGTTCAAATAAGTCTAACGGCAAAGTGAGAAAATATTTTGATTTCTTAGATATTTTTATCCAGTAAGTGAGGCAAAGTTATTAGGGGTAATCAACATTAATAATAATCTTTTAAGTACTGTCGGTAAAATAGATTATTGTGATTTTTTTCTCCCTTTTCTTTTTTTCTTATTTGTGGGGGTGGGGGAGGGGGTGTTGGTTATGTCGCATCTGTAGCAAACGCTATATGTCGCAACGCCGCTATATTTGTCGCAACTAACGCTAAATGTCGCAACGCTGACGCTATATGTCGCC